>NW_028170683.1:56713-76195 GCF_963971535.1 Notolepis coatsorum | reverse complement strand
GGCGCGGCCAAGAAATCCGCTCTTCGCTCTTTAAAGCTTGGTCCGCTCCGCTAATCATCATGTTGACCCCGCCCCCAAGTCGCTCTCCGCTCGCTCCCCGCTCACCTGAATCGAGCGCTCCCCGCTCCCCGCGCCAGATCGCTCGGCAGTTTTTTTTCTTCTTTTTTTGGAGCATGGTGTAAATGAGCTCAAACTACAACAGTCTACACCCCTGGGCCCTTAACAATTGTTTGTATTGAGCCGCATTGTAATTGTAGCCATTCTGCAATGTTAAATAACGTAGTTTATCCATTCACTATCTCTATTAAGCGATGATAGCTAGCCGAGCCACAATGCTATGGTCGCTGCCATTAACGTTAGCATGTAAGCTAACGTCAACAACAATGGCGTCGATATCCTTTTCTAACTGGAGTGAGTGTGGGCGTCTCTACAGTGACAAGCCTGAACGAACAGCCTATCACAGGTTCACCTTCTCATTGGTTGAAAATGGCCTTCATGTTTGTACATCGCCATCTGTTGCTTTGGCATTGTACTGCATGTAATATTACCATCAGTGTTAAACCACTGTGAGCGGCCTGGAGTGGATTGGAGCGGAGGAGAACTCTCGCTCCGGACGTCGCGCCGACTCATTTTAAAACCCACTCCTCGCTCACGTCAAAACCGGCCGCTCCGCGCCCCCCCGCCGCTCACGCTCCGATCCGCTCACAGCACTGGTCTGAGAGAGAGAGGCTGGTCCTGAGAGAGAGAGAGAGAGAGGCTGGTCTGAGAGAGAGGCTGGTCCTGAGAGAGAGGCTGGTCCTGAGAGGAGAGAGGCTGGTCCTGAGAGAGAGAGGCTGGTCCTGAGAGAGAGAGGCTGGTCCTGAGAGAGAGAGGCTGGTCCTGAGAGAGAGGGCTGGTCCTGAGAGAGAGGCTGGTCCTGAGAGAGAGAGAGGCTGGTCCTGAGAGAGAGAGGCTGGTCCTGAGAGAGAGAGAGAGGCTGGTCCTGAGAGAGAGAGGCTGGTCTGAGAGAGAGAGGCTGGTCCTGAGAGAGAGAGAGAGAGAGAGAGAGCTGGTCCTGAGAGAGAGAGCTGGTCTGAGAGAGGGAGCTGGTCCTGAGAGAGAGAGCTGGTCCTGAGAGAGAGAGGCTGGTCCTGAGGAGAGAGAGGCTGGTCCTGAGAGAGAGAGGCTGGTCCTGAGAGAGAGAGGCTGGTCTGAGAGAGAGAGAGGAGGTCCTGAGAGAGAGGCTGGTCCTGAGAGAGAGAGGCTGGTCCTGAGGAGAGAGGCTGGTCCTGAGAGAGAGAGGCTGGTCCTGAGAGAGAGAGGCTGGTCCTGGAGAGAGAGAGAGGCTGGTCCTGAGAGAGAGAGAGAGGCTGGTCCTGAGAGAGAGAGGCTGGTCTGAGAGAGAGAGAGAGGCTGGTCCTGAGAGAAGAGCTGGTCCTGAAAAGAGAGCTGTCCTGAGAGAGAGAGAGATGCTGGTCCTGAGAGAGAGAGGCTGGTCCTGGAGAGAGAGGCTGGTCCTGAGAGAGAGAGGCTGGTCCTGAGAGAGAGAGGCTGGTCCTGAGAGAGAGAGGCTGGTCCTGAGAGAGAGAGGCTGGTCCTGAGAGTGAGAGAGGCTGGTCCTGAGAGAGAGAGAGGCTGGTCTGAGAGAGGGAGGCTGGTCCTGAAGAGAGAGAGAGAGAGGCTGGTCCTGAGAGAGAGAGGCTGGTCCTGAGAGAGAGAGAGAGGCTGGTCCTGAGAGAGAGGCTGGTCCTGAGAGAGAGAGAGAGGCTGGTCCTGAGAGAGAGAGGCTGGTCCTGAGAGAGAGAGGCTGGTCCTGAGAGAGAGAGGCTGGTCCTGAGAGAGAGGAGAGAGAGAGGGAGAGAGAGGCTGGTCCTGAGAGAGAGAGGCTGGTCCTGAGAGAGAGAGGCTGGTCCTGAGAGAGAGAGGCTGGTCTGAGAGAGAGAGCTGGTCCTGAGAGAGAGAGGCTGGTCCTGAGAGAGAGAGAGAGAGAGAGAGAGAGAGAGGCTGGTCCTGAGAGAGAGGCTGGTCCTGAGAGAGAGAGGCTGGTCCTGAGAGAGAGAGGCTGGTCCTGAGAGAGAGAGGCTGGTCCTGAGAGAGAGAGGCTGGTCTGAGAGAGGAGGCTGGTCCTGAGAGAGAGAGGCTGGTCCTGAGAGAGAGAGGCTGGTCCTGAGAGAGAGAGGCTGGTCCTGAGAGAGAGAGGCTGGTCCTGAGAGAGAGAGAGGCTGGTCCTGAGAGAGAGAGGCTGGTCCTGAGAGAGAGAGGCTGGTCCTGAGAGAGAGAGGCTGGTCCTGAGAGAGAGAGGGAGGTCCTGAGAGAGAGGCTGGTCCTGAGAGAGAGGAGGCTGGTCCTGAGAGAGAGAGGCTGGTCCTGAGAGAGAGAGGAGGTCCTGAGAGAGAGAGGCTGGTCCTGAGAGAGAGAGGCTGGTCCTGAGAGAGAGAGGCTGGTCCTGAGAGAGAGAGAGAGGCTGGTCCTGAGAGAGAGAGGCTGTCCTGAGAGAGAGAGGCTGGTCCTGAGAGAGAGAGAGAGAGAGAGAGAGGCTGGTCCTGAGAGAGAGAGGCTGGTCCTGAGAGAGGGAGGCTGGTCCTGAGAGAGAGAGGCTGGTCCTGAGAGAGAGAGGCTGGTCCTGAGAGAGAGAGGCTGGTCCGAGAGAGAGAGGCTGGTCCTGAGAGAGAGAGGCTGGTCCTGAGAGAGAGAGGGAGGTCCTGAGAGAGAGAGGCTGGTCCTGAGAGAGAGAGGCTGGTCCTGAGAGAGAGAGGCTGGGGAGGTCCTGAGAGAGAGAGGCTGGTCCTGAGAGAGAGAGCTGGTCCTGAGAGAGAGAGAGAGGCTGGTCCTGAGAGAGAGAGAGAGGCTGGTCCTGAGAGAGAGAGGCTGGTCCTGAGAGAGAGAGAGGCTGGTCCTGAGAGAGAGAGGCTGGTCCTGAGAGAGAGAGGCTGGTCCTGAGAGAGAGAGAGGCTGGTCCTGAGAGAGAGAGGCTGGTCCTGAGAGAGAGAGGCTGGTCCTGAGAGAGAGAGGCTGGTCCTGAGAGAGAGAGGCTGGTCCTGAGAGAGAGGCTGGTCCTGAGAGAGAGAGAGAGGCTGGTCCTGAGAGAGAGAGAGCTGGTCCTGAGAGAGAGAGAGAGGCTGGTCCTGAGAGAGAGAGGCTGGTCCTGGAGAGAGAGAGAGGCTGGTCCTGAGAGAGAGAGGCTGGTCCTGAGAGAGAGAGAGAGGCTGGTCCTGAGAGAGAGAGGCTGGTCCTGAGAAGAGAGAGAGGCTGGTCCTGAGAGAGAGAGGCTGGTCCTGAGAGAGAGAGGCTGGTCCTGAGAGAGAGAGGCTGGTCCTGAGAGAGAGAGAGAGAGAGAGAGAGAGAGAGAGGCTGGTCCTGAGAGAGAGAGGCTGGTCCTGAGAGAGAGAGGCTGGTCCTGAGAGAGAGAGGCTGTCCTGAGAGAGAGAGCTGGTCCTGAGAGAGAGAGGCTGGTCCTGAGAGAGAGAGAGAGAGAGAGAGAGAGAGGCTGGTCCTGAGAGAGAGGGCTGGTCCTGAGAGAGAGAGGCTGGTCCTGAGAGAGAGAGGCTGGTCCTGAGAGAGAGAGGCTGGTCCTGAGAGAGAGAGGCTGGTCCTGAGAGAGAGAGGCTGGTCCTGAGAGAGAGAGGCTGGTCCTGAGAGAGAGAGGCTGGTCCTGAGAGAGAGAGGCTGGTCCTGAGAGAGAGGAGAGGCTGGTCCTGAGAGAGAGAGGCTGGTCCTGAGAGAGAGAGGCTGGTCCTGAGAGAGAGAGGCTGGTCCTGAGAGAGAGAGGCCGGAGGTCCTGAGAGAGAGAGGGCTGGTCCTGAGAGAGAGAGAGAGGCTGTCCTGAGAGAGAGAGGCTGGTCCTGAGAGAGAGAGGTGGTCTGAGGTCCTGAGAGAGAGAGGCTGGTCCTGAGAGGAGAGGCTGGTCCTGAGAGAGAGAGAGCTGGTCCTGAGAGAGAGAGGCTGGTGAAGAGAGTCCTGAGAGAGAGAGAGGCTGGTCCTGAGGAGAGAGGCTGGTCCTGAGAGAGAGAGGCTGGTCCTGAGAGAGAGAGGCTGGTCCTGAGAGAGAGAGGCTGGTCCTGAGAGAGAGAGGCTGGTCCTGAGAGAGAGAGGCTGGTCCTGAGAGAGAGAGAGAGGCTGGTCCTGAGAGAGAGAGGCTGGTCCTGAGAGAGAGAGGCTGGTCCTGAGAGACTGAGAGAGAGGCTGGTCCTGAGAGAGAGAGAGGCTGGTCCTGAGAGAGAGGCTGGTCCTGAGAGAGAGAGGCTGGTCCTGAGAGAGAGAGGCTGGTCCTGAGAGAGAGAGGCTGGTCCTGAGAGAGAGAGGCTGGTCCTGAGAGAGAGAGCTGGTCCTGAGAGAGAGAGGCTGGTCCTGAGAGAGAGGCTGGTCCTGAGAGAGAGAGAGGCTGGTCCTGAGAGAGAGAGGCTGGTCCTGAGAGAGAGGCTGGTCCTGAGAGAGAGAGGCTGGTCCTGAGAGAGAGAGGCTGGTCCTGAGAGAGAGAGGCTGGTCCTGAGAGAGAGAGCTGGTCCTGAGAGAGAGAGGCTGGTCCTGAGAGAGAGAGAGAGCTGGTCCTGAAGAGAGGCTGGTCCTGAGAGAGAGAGGGAGGTCCTGAGAGAGAGAGAGGGCTGGTCCTGAGAGAGAGAGGCTGGTCCTGAGAGAGAGAGGCTGGTCCTGAGAGAGAGAGAGGCTGGTCCTGAGAGAGAGAAGGTCCTGAGAGAGAGAGGCTGGTCCTGAGAGAGAGAGGCTGGTCCTGAGAGTAGAGAGAGGCTGGTCCTGAGAGAGAGAGAGAGGTGGTCCTGAGAGAGAGGCTGGTCCTGAGAGAGAGGCTGGTCCTGAGAGAGAGAGGGAGGTCCTGAGAGAGAGAGAGGAGAGAGAGAGGCTGGTCTGAGAGAGAGAGAGAGAGAGAGAGGGCTGGTCCTGAGAGAGAGAGGCTGGTCCTGAGAGAGAGAGGCTGGTCCTGAGAGAGAGAGGCTGGTCCTGAGAGAGATAGAGAGGCTGGTCCTGAGAGAGAGAGGCTGGTCCTGAGAGAGAGAGAGAGAGCTGGTCCTGAGAGAGAGAGAGAGAGAGAGAGAGAGAGAGAGAGAGAGAGAGAGAGGCTGGTCCTGAGAGAGAGGCTGGTCCTGAGAGAGAAGGCTGGTCCTGAGAGAGAGAGGCTGGTCCTGAGAGAGAGAGAGGCTGGTCCTGAGAGAGAGAGGCTGGTCCTGAGAGAGAGGTGGTCCTGAGAGAGAGAGGCTGGTCCTGAGAGAGAGAGCTGTCCTGAGAGAGAGAGGCTGGTCCTGAGAGAGAGAGGCTGGTCCTGAGAGAGAGAGAGGCTGGTCCAGAGAGGGGTCCTGAGAGAGAGGCTGGTCCTGAGAGAGAGAGGCTGGTCCTGAGAGAGAGAGGCTGGTCCTGAGAGAGAGAGAGAGGCTGGTCCTGAGAGAGAGAGAGAGAGAGAGAGAGAGGCTGGTCCTGAGAGAGAGAGGCTGGTCCTGAGAGAGAGAGGCTGGTCCTGAGAGAGAGAGGCTGGTCCTGAGAGAGAGAGGCTGGTCCTGAGAGAGAGGCTGGTCTGAGAGAGAGAGAGGCTGGTCTGAGAGAGAGAGAGGCTGGTCCTGAGAGAGAGAGGCTGGTCCTGAGAGAGAGAGCTGGTCCTGAGAGAGAGAGGCTGGTCCTGAGAGAGAGAGGCTGGTCCTGAGAGAGAGAGGCTGGTCCTGATAGAGAGAGAGGCTGGTCCTGAGAGAGAGAGGCTGGTCCTGAGAGAGAGAGGCTGGTCCTGAAGAGAGAGGCTGGTCCTGAGAGAGAGGCTGGTCCTGAGAGAGGGGAGAGGGGTCCTGAGCAGACTACGTGAGCGGATCGGCGCGGCCAAGAAATCCGCTCTTCGCTCTTTAAAGCTTGGTCCGCTCCGCTAATCACTCATGTTGACCCCGCCCCCAAGTCGCTCTCCGCTCGCTCCCCGCTCACCTTGAATCGAGCGCTCCCCGCTCCCCGCGCCAGATCGCTCGGCAGTTTTTTTTTCTTCTTTTTTGGAGCATGGTGTAAATGAGCTCAAACTACAACAGTCTACACCCCCTGGGCCCCTTAACAATTGTTTGTATTGAGCCGCATTGTAATTGTAGCCATTCTGCAATGTTAAATAACGTTGTTTATCCATTCACTATCTCTATTAAGCGATGATAGGCTAGCCGAGCCACAATGCTATGGTCGCTGCCATTAACGTTAGCATGTAAGCTAACGTCAACAACAATGGCGTCGATATACTTTTTCTAACTGGAGTGAGTGTGGGCGTCTCTACAGTGACAAAGCCTGACGAACAGCCTATCACAGGTTCACCCTTCTCATTGGTTGAAAATGGCCTTCATGTTTGTACATCGCCATCTGTTGCTTTGGCATTGTACTGCATGTATATATTACATCAGTGTTAAACCACTGTGAGCGACCTGGAGTGGATGGAGCGGAGGAGAACTCTCGCTCCGGACGTCGCGCCGACTCATTTTAAAACCCCTCCTCGCTCACGTCAAAACCGGCCGCTCCGCGCCCCCCGCCGCTCACGCTCCGATCCGCTCACATGCACTGGTCCTGAGAGAGAGAGGCTGGTCTGAGAGAGAGAGAGAGAGGCTGGTCTGAGAGAGAGAGGCTGGTCCTGAGAGAGAGAGGCTGGTCCTGAGAGAGAGAGAGCTGGTCCTGAGAGAGAGAGGCTGGTCCTGAGAGAGAGAGGCTGGTCCTGAGAGAGAGAGGCTGGTCCTGAGAGAGAGAGGCTGGTCCTGAGAGAGAGAGGCTGGTCCTGAGAGAGAGAGAGGCTGGTCCTGAGAGAGAGAGGCTGGTCCTGAGAGAGAGAGAGAGGCTGGTCCTGAGAGAGAGAGGCTGGTCCTGGGAGAGAGAGGCTGGTCCTGAGAGAGAGAGAGAGAGAGAGAGAGGCTGGTCCTGAGAGAGAGAGGCTGGTCCTGAGAGAGGGAGGCTGGTCCTGAGAGAGAGAGGCTGGTCCTGAGAGAGAGAGGCTGGTCCTGAGAGAGAGGGCTGGTCCTGAGAGAGAGAGGCTGGTCAGAGAGAGAGGCTGGTCCTGAGAGAGAGAGGGAGGTCCTGAGAGAGAGAGGCTGGTCCTGAGAGAGAGGCTGGTCCTGAGAGAGAGAGGCTGGTCCTGAGAGAGAGAGGCTGGTCCTGAGAGAGAGAGGCTGGTCCTGAGAGAGAGAGAGAGGCTGGTCCTGAGAGAGAGAGAGAGAGGCTGGTCCTGAGAGAGAGAGGCTGGTCCTGAGAGAGAGAGAGAGGCTGGTCCTGAGAGAGAGAGGCTGGTCCTGAGAGAGAGAGGCTGGTCCTGAGAGAGAGAGAGATGCTGGTCCTGAGAGAGAGAGGCTGGTCCTGAGAGAGAGAGGCTGGTCCTGAGAGAGAGAGGCTGGTCCTGAGAGAGAGAGGCTGGTCCTGAGAGAGAGAGGCTGGTCCTGAGAGAGAGAGAGAGGCTGGTCCTGAGAGTGAGAGAGGCTGGTCCTGAGAGAGAGAGAGAGGCTGGTCCTGAGAGAGAGAGGCTGGTCCTGAGAGAGAGAGAGAGGCTGGTCCTGAGAGAGAGAGGCTGGTCCTGAGAGAGAGAGAGAGGCTGGTCCTGAGAGAGAGAGGCTGGTCCTGAGAGAGAGAGAGAGGCTGGTCCTGAGAGAGAGAGGCTGGTCCTGAGAGAGAGAGGCTGGTCCTGAGAGAGAGAGGCTGGTCCTGAGAGAGAGAGAGAGAGAGAGAGAGAGAGAGGCTGGTCCTGAGAGAGAGAGGCTGGTCCTGAGAGAGAGAGGCTGGTCCTGAGAGAGAGAGGCTGGTCCTGAGAGAGAGATGCTGGTCCTGAGAGAGAGAGGCTGGTCCTGAGAGAGAGAGAGAGAGAGAGAGAGAGAGAGAGGCTGGTCCTGAGAGAGAGAGGCTGGTCCTGAGAGAGAGAGGCTGGTCCTGAGAGAGAGAGGCTGGTCCTGAGAGAGAGAGGCTGGTCCTGAGAGAGAGAGGCTGGTCCTGAGAGAGAGAGGCTGGTCCTGAGAGAGAGAGGCTGGTCCTGAGAGAGAGAGGCTGGTCCTGAGAGAGAGAGGCTGGTCCTGAGAGAGAGAGGCTGGTCCTGAGAGAGAGAGAGAGGCTGGTCCTGAGAGAGAGAGGCTGGTCCTGAGAGAGAGAGGCTGGTCCTGAGAGAGAGAGGCTGGTCCTGAGAGAGAGAGGGAGGTCCTGAGAGAGAGAGGCTGGTCCTGAGAGAGAGAGAGAGGCTGGTCCTGAGAGAGAGAGGCTGGTCCTGAGAGAGAGAGGGAGGTCCTGAGAGAGAGAGGCTGGTCCTGAGAGAGAGAGGCTGGTCCTGAGAGAGAGAGGCTGGTCCTGAGAGAGAGAGAGAGGCTGGTCCTGAGAGAGAGAGGCTGGTCCTGAGAGAGAGAGGCTGGTCCTGAGAGAGAGAGAGAGAGAGAGAGAGAGGCTGGTCCTGAGAGAGAGAGGCTGGTCCTGAGAGAGGGAGGCTGGTCCTGAGAGAGAGAGGCTGGTCCTGAGAGAGAGAGGCTGGTCCTGAGAGAGAGAGGCTGGTCCTGAGAGAGAGAGGCTGGTCCTGAGAGAGAGAGGCTGGTCCTGAGAGAGAGAGGGAGGTCCTGAGAGAGAGAGGCTGGTCCTGAGAGAGAGAGGCTGGTCCTGAGAGAGAGAGGCTGGTCCTGAGAGAGAGAGGCTGGTCCTGAGAGAGAGAGGCTGGTCCTGAGAGAGAGAGAGAGGCTGGTCCTGAGAGAGAGAGAGAGGCTGGTCCTGAGAGAGAGAGGCTGGTCCTGAGAGAGAGAGAGAGGCTGGTCCTGAGAGAGAGAGGCTGGTCCTGAGAGAGAGAGGCTGGTCCTGAGAGAGAGAGAGATGCTGGTCCTGAGAGAGAGAGGCTGGTCCTGAGAGAGAGAGGCTGGTCCTGAGAGAGAGAGGCTGGTCCTGAGAGAGAGAGGCTGGTCCTGAGAGAGAGAGGCTGGTCCTGAGAGAGAGAGAGAGGCTGGTCCTGAGAGTGAGAGAGGCTGGTCCTGAGAGAGAGAGAGAGGCTGGTCCTGAGAGAGAGAGGCTGGTCCTGAGAGAGAGAGAGAGGCTGGTCCTGAGAGAGAGAGGCTGGTCCTGAGAGAGAGAGAGAGGCTGGTCCTGAGAGAGAGAGGCTGGTCCTGAGAGAGAGAGAGAGGCTGGTCCTGAGAGAGAGAGGCTGGTCCTGAGAGAGAGAGGCTGGTCCTGAGAGAGAGAGGCTGGTCCTGAGAGAGAGAGAGAGAGAGAGAGAGAGAGAGAGGCTGGTCCTGAGAGAGAGAGGCTGGTCCTGAGAGAGAGAGGCTGGTCCTGAGAGAGAGAGGCTGGTCCTGAGAGAGAGATGCTGGTCCTGAGAGAGAGAGGCTGGTCCTGAGAGAGAGAGAGAGAGAGAGAGAGAGAGAGGCTGGTCCTGAGAGAGAGAGGCTGGTCCTGAGAGAGAGAGGCTGGTCCTGAGAGAGAGAGGCTGGTCCTGAGAGAGAGAGGCTGGTCCTGAGAGAGAGAGGCTGGTCCTGAGAGAGAGAGGCTGGTCCTGAGAGAGAGAGGCTGGTCCTGAGAGAGAGAGGCTGGTCCTGAGAGAGAGAGGCTGGTCCTGAGAGAGAGAGAGAGGCTGGTCCTGAGAGAGAGAGGCTGGTCCTGAGAGAGAGAGGCTGGTCCTGAGAGAGAGAGGCTGGTCCTGAGAGAGAGAGGGAGGTCCTGAGAGAGAGAGGCTGGTCCTGAGAGAGAGAGAGAGGCTGGTCCTGAGAGAGAGAGGCTGGTCCTGAGAGAGAGAGGGAGGTCCTGAGAGAGAGAGGCTGGTCCTGAGAGAGAGAGGCTGGTCCTGAGAGAGAGAGGCTGGTCCTGAGAGAGAGAGGCTGGTCCTGAGAGAGAGAGAGAGGCTGGTCCTGAGAGAGAGAGGCTGGTCCTGAGAGAGAGAGGCTGGTCCTGAGAGAGAGAGGCTGGTCCTGAGAGAGAGAGGCTGGTCCTGAGAGAGAGAGGCTGGTCCTGAGAGAGAGAGGCTGGTCCTGAGAGAGAGAGAGAGGCTGGTCCTGAGAGAGAGAGGCTGGTCCTGAGAGAGAGAGGCTGGTCCTGAGAGAGAGAGAGAGGCTGGTCCTGAGAGAGAGAGAGAGGCTGGTCCTGAGAGAGAGAGAGGCTGGTCCTGAGAGAGAGAGGCTGGTCCTGAGAGAGAGAGGCTGGTCCTGAGAGAGAGAGGCTGGTCCTGAGAGAGAGAGGCTGGTCCTGAGAGAGAGAGAGGCTGGTCCTGATAGAGAGAGGCTGGTCCTGAGAGAGAGAGGCTGGTCCTGAGAGAGAGAGAGAGGCTGGTCCTGAGAGAGAGGCTGGTCCTGAGAGAGAGAGGCTGGTCCTGAGAGAGAGAGGCTGGTCCTGAGAGAGAGAGGCTGGTCCTGAGAGAGAGAGGCTGGTCCTGAGAGAGAGAGGCTGGTCCTGAGAGAGAGAGGCTGGTCCTGAGAGAGAGAGAGAGGCTGGTCCTGAGAGAGAGGCTGGTCCTGAGAGAGAGAGGGAGGTCCTGAGAGAGAGAGAGAGGCTGGTCCTGAGAGAGAGAGGCTGGTCCTGAGAGAGAGAGGCTGGTCCTGAGAGAGAGAGAGAGGCTGGTCCTGAGAGAGAGAGAGAGAGAGAGGCTGGTCCTGAGAGAGAGAGGCTGGTCCTGAGAGATAGAGAGAGGCTGGTCCTGAGAGAGAGAGAGAGGCTGGTCCTGAGAGAGAGAGGCTGGTCCTGAGAGAGAGGCTGGTCCTGAGAGAGAGAGGGAGGTCCTGAGAGAGAGAGAGAGAGAGAGAGAGGCTGGTCCTGAGAGAGAGAGAGAGAGAGAGAGAGAGGCTGGTCCTGAGAGAGAGAGGCTGGTCCTGAGAGAGAGAGGCTGGTCCTGAGAGAGAGAGGCTGGTCCTGAGAGAGATAGAGAGGCTGGTCCTGAGAGAGAGAGGCTGGTCCTGAGAGAGAGAGAGAGAGAGGCTGGTCCTGAGAGAGAGAGAGAGAGAGAGAGAGAGAGAGAGAGAGAGAGAGAGAGGCTGGTCCTGAGAGAGAGAGGCTGGTCCTGAGAGAGAGAGGCTGGTCCTGAGAGAGAGAGGCTGGTCCTGAGAGAGAGAGAGAGGCTGGTCCTGAGAGAGAGAGGCTGGTCCTGAGAGAGAGAGAGAGAGGCTGGTCCTGAGAGAGAGAGGCTGGTCCTGAGAGAGAGAGGCTGGTCCTGAGAGAGAGAGGCTGGTCCTGAGAGAGAGAGAGAGGCTGGTCCAGAGAGGCTGGTCCTGAGAGAGAGGCTGGTCCTGAGAGAGAGAGGCTGGTCCTGAGAGAGAGAGGCTGGTCCTGAGAGAGAGAGAGAGGCTGGTCCTGAGAGAGAGAGAGAGAGAGAGAGAGAGGCTGGTCCTGAGAGAGAGAGGCTGGTCCTGAGAGAGAGAGGCTGGTCCTGAGAGAGAGAGGCTGGTCCTGAGAGAGAGAGGCTGGTCCTGAGAGAGAGAGGCTGGTCCTGAGAGAGAGAGAGGCTGGTCCTGAGAGAGAGAGAGGCTGGTCCTGAGAGAGAGAGGCTGGTCCTGAGAGAGAGAGGCTGGTCCTGAGAGAGAGAGGCTGGTCCTGAGAGAGAGAGGCTGGTCCTGAGAGAGAGAGGCTGGTCCTGAGAGAGAGAGAGGCTGGTCCTGATAGAGAGAGAGGCTGGTCCTGAGAGAGAGAGGCTGGTCCTGAGAGAGAGAGGCTGGTCCTGAGAGAGAGAGGCTGGTCCTGAGAGAGAGAGGCTGGTCCTGAGAGAGAGAGGCTGGTCCTGAGCAGACTACGTGAGCGGATCGGCGCGGCCAAGAAATCCGCTCTTCGCTCTTTAAAGCTTGGTCCGCTCCGCTAATCACTCATGTTGACCCCGCCCCCAAGTCGCTCTCCGCTCGCTCCCCGCTCACCTTGAATCGAGCGCTCCCCGCTCCCCGCGCCAGATCGCTCGGCAGTTTTTTTTCTTCTTTTTTTGGAGCATGGTGTAAATGAGCTCAAACTACAACAGTCTACACCCCCTGGGCCCCTTAACAATTGTTTGTATTGAGCCGCATTGTAATTGTAGCCATTCTGCAATGTTAAATAACGTTGTTTATCCATTCACTATCTCTATTAAGCGATGATAGGCTAGCCGAGCCACAATGCTATGGTCGCTGCCATTAACGTTAGCATGTAAGCTAACGTCAACAACAATGGCGTCGATATACTTTTTCTAACTGGAGTGAGTGTGGGCGTCTCTACAGTGACAAAGCCTGAACGAACAGCCTATCACAGGTTCACCCTTCTCATTGGTTGAAAATGGCCTTCATGTTTGTACATCGCCATCTGTTGCTTTGGCATTGTACTGCATGTATATATTACATCAGTGTTAAACCACTGTGAGCGGCCCGGAGTGGATTGGAGCGGAGGAGAACTCTCGCTCCGGACGTCGCGCCGACTCATTTTAAAACCCACTCCTCGCTCACGTCAAAACCGGCCGCTCCGCGCCCCCCGCCGCTCACGCTCCGATCCGCTCACATGCACTGGTCCTGAGAGAGAGAGGCTGGTCCTGAGAGAGAGAGAGAGAGAGGCTGGTCCTGAGAGAGAGAGGCTGGTCCTGAGAGAGAGAGGCTGGTCCTGAGAGAGAGAGAGGCTGGTCCTGAGAGAGAGAGGCTGGTCCTGAGAGAGAGAGGCTGGTCCTGAGAGAGAGAGGCTGGTCCTGAGAGAGAGAGGCTGGTCCTGAGAGAGAGAGAGGCTGGTCCTGAGAGAGAGAGGCTGGTCCTGAGAGAGAGAGAGAGGCTGGTCCTGAGAGAGAGAGGCTGGTCCTGAGAGAGAGAGAGAGAGAGAGAGAGGCTGGTCCTGAGAGAGAGAGGCTGGTCCTGAGAGAGGGAGGCTGGTCCTGAGAGAGAGAGGCTGGTCCTGAGAGAGAGAGGCTGGTCCTGAGAGAGAGAGGCTGGTCCTGAGAGAGAGAGGCTGGTCCTGAGAGAGAGAGGCTGGTCCTGAGAGAGAGAGGGAGGTCCTGAGAGAGAGAGGCTGGTCCTGAGAGAGAGAGGCTGGTCCTGAGAGAGAGAGGCTGGTCCTGAGAGAGAGAGGCTGGTCCTGAGAGAGAGAGGCTGGTCCTGAGAGAGAGAGAGAGGCTGGTCCTGAGAGAGAGAGAGAGGCTGGTCCTGAGAGAGAGAGGCTGGTCCTGAGAGAGAGAGAGAGGCTGGTCCTGAGAGAGAGAGGCTGGTCCTGAGAGAGAGAGGCTGGTCCTGAGAGAGAGAGAGATGCTGGTCCTGAGAGAGAGAGGCTGGTCCTGAGAGAGAGAGGCTGGTCCTGAGAGAGAGAGGCTGGTCCTGAGAGAGAGAGGCTGGTCCTGAGAGAGAGAGGCTGGTCCTGAGAGAGAGAGAGAGGCTGGTCCTGAGAGTGAGAGAGGCTGGTCCTGAGAGAGAGAGAGAGGCTGGTCCTGAGAGAGAGAGGCTGGTCCTGAGAGAGAGAGAGAGGCTGGTCCTGAGAGAGAGAGGCTGGTCCTGAGAGAGAGAGAGAGGCTGGTCCTGAGAGAGAGAGGCTGGTCCTGAGAGAGAGAGAGAGGCTGGTCCTGAGAGAGAGAGGCTGGTCCTGAGAGAGAGAGGCTGGTCCTGAGAGAGAGAGGCTGGTCCTGAGAGAGAGAGAGAGAGAGAGAGAGAGAGAGGCTGGTCCTGAGAGAGAGAGGCTGGTCCTGAGAGAGAGAGGCTGGTCCTGAGAGAGAGAGGCTGGTCCTGAGAGAGAGATGCTGGTCCTGAGAGAGAGAGGCTGGTCCTGAGAGAGAGAGAGAGAGAGAGAGAGAGAGAGGCTGGTCCTGAGAGAGAGAGGCTGGTCCTGAGAGAGAGAGGCTGGTCCTGAGAGAGAGAGGCTGGTCCTGAGAGAGAGAGGCTGGTCCTGAGAGAGAGAGAGAGGCTGGTCCTGAGAGAGAGAGGCTGGTCCTGAGAGAGAGAGGCTGGTCCTGAGAGAGAGAGGCTGGTCCTGAGAGAGAGAGGCTGGTCCTGAGAGAGAGAGGCTGGTCCTGAGAGAGAGAGGCTGGTCCTGAGAGAGAGAGGGAGGTCCTGAGAGAGAGAGGCTGGTCCTGAGAGAGAGAGAGAGGCTGGTCCTGAGAGAGAGAGGCTGGTCCTGAGAGAGAGAGGCTGGTCCTGAGAGAGAGAGGCTGGTCCTGAGAGAGAGAGGGAGGTCCTGAGAGAGAGAGGCTGGTCCTGAGAGAGAGAGAGAGGCTGGTCCTGAGAGAGAGAGGCTGGTCCTGAGAGAGAGAGGGAGGTCCTGAGAGAGAGAGGCTGGTCCTGAGAGAGAGAGGCTGGTCCTGAGAGAGAGAGGCTGGTCCTGAGAGAGAGAGGCTGGTCCTGAGAGAGAGAGAGAGGCTGGTCCTGAGAGAGAGAGGCTGGTCCTGAGAGAGAGAGGCTGGTCCTGAGAGAGAGAGGCTGGTCCTGAGAGAGAGAGGCTGGTCCTGAGAGAGAGAGGCTGGTCCTGAGAGAGAGAGGCTGGTCCTGAGAGAGAGAGAGAGGCTGGTCCTGAGAGAGAGAGGCTGGTCCTGAGAGAGAGAGGCTGGTCCTGAGAGAGAGAGAGAGGCTGGTCCTGAGAGAGAGAGAGAGGCTGGTCCTGAGAGATAGAGAGAGGCTGGTCCTGAGAGAGAGAGAGAGAGAGAGAGAGAGGCTGGTCCTGAGAGAGAGAGGCTGGTCCTGAGAGAGAGAGGCTGGTCCTGAGAGAGAGAGGGAGTTCCTGAGAGAGAGAGAGAGGCTGGTCCTGAGAGAGAGAGAGGCTGGTCCTGAGAGAGAGAGGCTGGTCCTGAGAGAGAGAGGCTGGTCCTGAGAGAGAGAGGCTGGTCCTGAGAGAGAGAGGCTGGTCCTGAGAGAGAGAGAGAGAGAGAGAGGCTGGTCCTGAGAGAGAGAGAGAGAGAGAGAGAGAGAGAGGCTGGTCCTGAGAGAGAGAGGCTGGTCCTGAGAGAGAGGCTGGTCCTGAGAGAGAGAGGCTGGTCCTGAGAGAGAGAGAGAGGCTGGTCCTGAGAGAGAGAGGCTGGTCCTGAGAGAGAGAGAGAGAGAGAGAGAGAGAGAGGCTGGTCCTGAGAGAGAGAGGCTGGTCCTGAGAGAGAGAGGCTGGTCCTGAGAGAGAGAGGCTGGTCCTGAGAGAGAGAGAGAGGCTGGTCCTGAGAGAGAGATAGAGGCTGGTCCTGAGAGAGAGAGGCTGGTCCTGAGAGAGAGAGGCTGGTCCTGAGAGAGAGAGGCTGGTCCTGAGAGAGAGGCTGGTCCTGAGAGAGAGAGGCTGGTCCTGAGAGAGAGAGGCTGGTCCTGAGAGAGAGAGAGAGAGAGGCTGGTCCTGAGAGAGAGAGAGAGAGAGGCTGGTCCTGAGAGAGAGAGGCTGGTCCTGAGAGAGAGGCTGGTCCTGAGAGAGAGAGAGAGAGAGAGGCTGGTCCTGAGAGAGAGAGGCTGGTCCTGAGAGAGAGAGGCTGGTCCTGAGAGAGAGAGGCTGGTCCTGAGAGAGAGAGGCTGGTCCTGAGAGAGAGAGGCTGGTCCTGAGAGAGAGAGGCTGGTCCTGAGAGAGAGAGGCTGGTCCTGAGAGAGAGAGGCTGGTCCTGAGAGAGAGAGGCTGGTCCTGAGAGAGAGAGGCTGGTCCTGAGAGAGAGAGAGAGGCTGGTCCTGAGAGAGAGAGGCTGGTCCTGAGAGAGAGAGAGAGGCTGGTCCTGAGAGAGAGAGGCTGGTCCTGAGAGAGAGAGGCTGGTCCTGAGAGAGAGAGGCTGGTCCTGAGAGAGAGAGGCTGGTCCTGAGAGAGAGAGGCTGGTCCTGAGAGAGAGAGAGGCTGGTCCTGAGAGAGAGAGGCTGGTCCTGAGAGAGAGAGGCTGGTCCTGAGAGAGAGAGGCTGGTCCTGAGAGAGAGAGGCTGGTCCTGAGAGAGAGAGAGTCTGGTCCTGAGAGAGAGAGAGAGGCTGGTCCTGAGAGAGAGAGAGGCTGGTCCTGAGAGAGAGAGGCTGGTCCTGAGAGAGAGAGAGAGGCTGGTCCTGAGAGAGAGAGGCTGGTCCTGAGAGAGAGAGGCTGGTCCTGAGAGAGAGAGAGAGGCTGGTCCTGAGAGAGAGAGGCTGGTCCTGAGAGAGGGAGGCTGGTCCTGAGAGAGAGAGGCTGGTCCTGAGAGAGAGAGGCTGGTCCTGAGAGAGAGAGGCTGGTCCTGAGAGAGAGAGGGAGGTCCTGAGAGAGAGAGGCTGGTCCTGAGAGAGAGAGGCTGGTCCTGAGAGAGAGAGGCTGGTCCTGAGAGAGAGAGGCTGGTCCTGAGAGAGAGAGGCTGGTCCTGAGAGAGAGGCTGGTCCTGAGAGAGAGAGGCTGGTCCTGAGAGAGAGAGGCTGGTCCTGAGAGAGAGAGAGAGAGAGGCTGGTCCTGAGAGAGAGAGAGAGGCTGGTCCTGAGAGAGAGAGGCTGGTCCTGAGAGAGAGGCTGGTCCTGAGAGAGAGAGAGAGAGAGGCTGGTCCTGAGAGAGAGAGGCTGGTCCTGAGAGAGAGAGGGAGGTCCTGAGAGAGAGAGAGAGGCTGGTCCTGAGAGAGAGAGAGGCTGGTCCTGAGAGAGAGAGGCTGGTCCTGAGAGAGAGAGGCTGGTCCTGAGAGAGAGAGGCTGGTCCTGAGAGAGAGAGGCTGGTCCTGAGAGAGAGAGAGAGAGAGAGGCTGGTCCTGAGAGAGAGAGAGAGAGAGAGAGAGAGAGAGAGGCTGGTCCTGAGAGAGAGAGGCTGCTCCTGAGAGAGAGAGAGAGAGAGAGAGAGAGAGGCTGGTCCTGAGAGAGAGAGGCTGGTCCTGAGAGAGAGAGGCTGGTCCTGAGAGAGAGGCTGGTCCTGAGAGAGAGAGAGAGGCTGGTCCTGAGAGAGAGAGAGGCTGGTCCTGAGAGAGAGAGGCTGGTCCTGAGAGAGAGAGGCTGGTCCTGAGAGAGAGAGGCTGGTCCTGAGAGAGAGGCTGGTCCTGAGAGAGAGAGGCTGGTCCTGAGAGAGAGAGGCTGGTCCTGAGAGAGAGAGAGAGAGAGAGGCTGGTCCTGAGAGAGAGAGAGAGGCTGGTCCTGAGAGAGAGAGGCTGGTCCTGAGAGAGAGGCTGGTCCTGAGAGAGAGAGAGAGAGAGAGAGGCTGGTCCTGAGAGAGAGAGGCTGGTCCTGAGAGAGAGAGGCTGGTCCTGAGAGAGAGAGGCTGGTCCTGAGAGAGAGAGGCTGGTCCTGAGAGAGAGAGGCTGGTCCTGAGAGAGAGAGGCTGGTCCTGAGAGAGAGAGGCTGGTCCTGAGAGAGAGAGAGAGGCTGGTCCTGAGAGAGAGAGGCTGGTCCTGAGAGAGAGAGGCTGGTCCTGAGAGAGAGAGGCTGGTCCTGAGAGAGAGAGGCTGGTCCTGAGAGAGAGAGGCTGGTCCTGAGAGAGAGAGAGAGAGAGAGAGAGAGAGAGAGGCTGGTCCTGAGAGAGAGAGGCTGGTCCTGAGAGAGAGAGGCTGGTCCTGAGAGAGAGAGAGGCTGGTCCTGAGAGAGAGAGGCTGGTCCTGAGAGAGAGAGGCTGGTCCTGAGAGAGAGAGGCTGGTCCTGAGAGAGAGAGGCTGGTCCTGAGAGAGAGAGAGAGAGAGAGAGAGAGGCTGGTCCTGAGAGAGAGAGAGGCTGGTCCTGAGAGAGAGAGAGGCTGGTCCTGAGAGAGAGAGGCTGGTCCTGAGAGAGAGAGAGGCTGGTCCTGAGAGAGAGAGGCTGGTCCTGAGAGAGAGAGGCTGGTCCTGAGAGAGAGAGAGAGGCTGGTCCTGAGAGAGAGAGGCTGGTCCTGAGAGAGGGAGGCTGGTCCTGAGAGAGAGAGGCTGGTCCTGAGAGAGAGAGGCTGGTCCTGAGAGAGAGAGGCTGGTCCTGAGAGAGAGAGGCTGGTCCTGAGAGAGAGAGGGAGGTCCTGAGAGAGAGAGGCTGGTCCTGAGAGAGAGAGGCTGGTCCTGAGAGAGAGAGGCTGGTCCTGAGAGAGAGAGGCTGGTCCTGAGAGAGAGAGGCTGGTCCTGAGAGAGAGGCTGGTCCTGAGAGAGAGATGCTGGTCCTGAGAGAGAGAGGCTGGTCCTGAGAGAGAGAGAGAGGCTGGTCCTGAGAGAGAGAGAGAGGCTGGTCCTGAGAGAGAGAGGCTGGTCCTGAGAGAGAGGCTGGTCCTGAGAGAGAGAGAGAGAGAGGCTGGTCCTGAGAGAGAGAGGCTGGTCCTGAGAGAGAGAGGCTGGTCCTGAGAGAGAGAGGCTGGTCCTGAGAGAGAGAGGCTGGTCCTGAGAGAGAGAGGCTGGTCCTGAGAGAGAGAGGCTGGTCCTGAGAGAGAGAGGCTGGTCCTGAGAGAGAGAGGCTGGTCCTGAGAGAGAGAGGCTGGTCCTGAGAGAGAGAGGCTGGTCCTGAGAGAGAGAGGCTGGTCCTGAGAGAGAGAGGCTGGTCCTGAGAGAGAGAGGCTGGTCCTGAGAGAGAGAGGCTGGTCCTGAGAGAGAGAGAGAGAGAGAGGCTGGTCCTGAGAGAGAGAGGCTGGTCCTGAGAGAGAGAGGCTGGTCCTGAGAGAGAGAGAGGCTGGTCCTGAGAGAGAGAGGCTGGTCCTGAGAGAGAGAGGCTGGTCCTGAGAGAGAGAGGCTGGTCCTGAGAGAGAGAGAGAGAGCTGGTCCTGAGAGAGAGAGAGAGAGGCTGGTCCTGAGAGAGAGAGGCTGGTCCTGAGAGAGAGAGAGGCTGGTCCTGAGAGAGAGAGGCTGGTCCTGAGAGAGAGAGAGAGGCTGGTCCTGAGAGAGAGAGGCTGGTCCTGAGAGAGAGAGGCTGGTCCTGAGAGAGAGAGAGAGAGAGGCTGGTCCTGAGAGAGAGAGGCTGGTCCTGAGAGAGGGAGGCTGGTCCTGAGAGAGAGAGGCTGGTCCTGAGAGAGAGAGGCTGGTCCTGAGAGAGAGAGGCTGGTCCTGAGAGAGAGAGGCTGGTCCTGAGAGAGAGAGGGAGGTCCTGAGAGAGAGACGGGGCACCGGTTGAGAGAGTCAACAGCTTCAAGTACCTCGGAGCCTACATATCCGAGGACTTGACATGGACCACACACATTAACAGTGTGGTGAAGAAGGCACGACAACGCCTCTACTTCCTCAGGCACCTAAGGAAGTTCCAAGTCAGCCAGAAGATCCTTAAGAACTTCTACTCATGTACAATAGAGAGCATCTTGACCGGCAACATCACCTCCTGGTTTGGGAATAGCACTGCAAAAGACCGAAGCAGACTACAAAGAGTGACACGTTCAGCCGAACGCACAATTGGAGGGGGGCTCCCCACCCTCCAGAACATTTACTACAAGCGTTGCAAGGGCAAGGCTAAGAGAATCATTAAAGACTCCAGTCACCCGAACAACTGCCTCTTTGAACTGCTGCGGTCAGGCAAGCGATACCGGAGTCTCAAGGCGAGCACAGAAAGACTCAGAAGTAGCTTCTATCCCCAGGCCATCAGGCTGCTAAACGAACAATGAATGAACACTACACAACAACAACCACCAAACGCACATAGCACACACATCCACACGCACACACTCACTTTAAACAAACACACTGTAGCACCCACTCCACACACTTTATAGCACACACCCACTTTAAACAAACACACTGTAGCACCCACTCCCCACACTTTATATTTATGGATGAAGGATTGCACTACAACTCGTACACCTTACTGTAAATT
>NW_028170683.1:29213-54213 GCF_963971535.1 Notolepis coatsorum | reverse complement strand
CACACACAGCTTTGGCCAACGCTACCCAAGCTACACAAACGACCAAGACAATTCACACACAGCACATGTCGTATCTCCAAATGTTGTGAAGTAACATATGTTTTGCCTGGAAAAAAACATCGTTATTAACAAAACATTCGGGAGGGGAAGGAAGGAAGAGTGGGGTAATGTCCAATGGACATCTTACCTGCACCAAGGAACGCAGGGCGAAAGGCCGCAACACAGGTCTCCACGTTGACGGAAGGCCTCTCGCTGGCGGGACAAAAAGAAGCTATGGCCGGAGCCTTGTCATGGTGCAGGCCCGACTACATCTTCTGTCAAATATGATGTCGTAGTCAGAGTGCCAGGGCCTGCTATTCTCACGGCTAATGTCAATGGTCGTAGCACAAGCTAACAGCTAACTCTAGGCTAACTGATAGCATCAAGCTAACGTTCCCAGCCGAGCGAAAACGAGCAGCTAACGTCGTAGCTAAACAGCTAACTGGCTAACAGTTAGCTCAACCCGGCTATCGCTAACCATTAGCTAACGCAGAAGCAAGCTATGCGGCTACCACTGAAAAACTGTACAACGTGAGAAAAGCAATACAGGCCAACACTTCAGACAGCCGCTGTGTTTTCCTCTTCTCATACGAAGAGAGAAGGGAAAAAGAAGGCAATACACGTCCCACTACAGAGTGGTGTTTACCATAGCGGTGCCGGCAACAAGTCCCTCGCGGACTATAGCCGACTTGAGCATGGAGACATTCTCATAATGAAACACCAAGCTCACCTCCCTTGCACCAGGTGCTGACACCAGGCCACACACCGTTAGCTACTAGTACTACAACAGCTAGTCGGCCCGTTTGGCTCCCGAGAGAGAGAGAGAGAGAGAGAGAGATATCCACGGCGGGAATAGAATAGAGTGCATTAAAAACTCACCAAACGTCCAAGAGGATGGAGACAACCGCGTGGAGTTGACGAAGTTCATCTGCCGAACGACCGTCCTCTTCATCTTGGCATAACAATGCTGCACGCGCTGTCTCTAGGTTAGCTAACGCTAGTTAGCCTTTAGCTAAGCTAGCTACTAGCCGACATCATCATGGCTATATCCCGACTGAACCACATGTTAGCACTCAATATTATAACGTAGCTAAAGCTAACTAGCTGTCCCTGTCTTTAGCCGGATGGCTAGCCTGACTGAACTGTCTAACATGCAACAACTTTCATCTTCAGTCCATCTGCCGAACGATGTCCTCTTCATCTTGGCTGGCATAACCTCCAATGCTGCACGTGCGAAATAGTCAGACGCTAGTGATGGGTCGGTCATGAGCGACTCGTTCATAAGAGCCGATTCATTGCCGTGAGCGTGAGTCGAATCGCTCACGTCTGGCAATGAGTCGGTTCACGCCCCCCCCCCCCCCCCCGGCACGCACACAGACACACACAATGAACTCAACAGACGCTACCTTACCTGTAACCCCTGCCCTCATTGAAACCAATTCTGCTGCCTGCAGAGCCTCAGAGCTGCCTGCAGAGCCTCAGAGCCAGGAACAAGTCAGACACATTCTACAAACGTGTCTAATGTGAAATATATAAGCATATAAGCAAAACTAGATTTTAGGTCTGTGATGAAAAAGGGCTACTACTACTACTACTACTACTACTACTACTACTACTACTACTACTACTACTACTACTACTACTACTACTACTACTACTACTGCTACTACTAGTACTACTATTACTACTACTGCTACTACTACTACTACTACTACTACTACTACTACTACTACTACTACTACTACTACTACTACTACTAGTACTACTATTACTACTACTGCTACTACTACTACTACTACTACTACTACTACTACTACTACTACTACTACTACTACTACTACTACTACTACTACTACTACTACTACTACTACTATTACTACTACTGCTACTATTAATACTACTACTACTACTACTACTACTACTACTACTACTACTACTACTACTACTACTACTACTACTAGTACTGCTAATACTACTACTACTACTAAAATCAAATCAAATGTATTTGTAAGGCCCGACAACACACGTTAATGTCCCCATGGGCCGGACACGTCAAGTCAAGAAGAAACATAACAATAAGTCAAGAACAAAACAAGAACACTATAAGGTCCAACAAATTTAAAATAAATGCAAAATAAATGAATGAATGAATGAATGAATGCAACACTCCCAGACAGACCCCACGCGAAGGTAAGGAAAAACTCACTAACACCTAGCAATATGAAAAAATGCACCACAGGCAGTGTGGAGAAGAGAAACCTTGGAAGGGCCGTTCAAGGAGGGATCTCCCTTCTTAGATTTCGGTGATAGTAGTGTTGCAGACTAACAGTTGGTAAGCATGCACTCATGTGTGTAGTGAAACACAGATGAGTGCATGCAATAGCAACTGAACATTTTGAAAAATTAAAGATAGAGCTGATAGCGGATCTATTTGAGGCACAGGAGCGGCGCAAAGAGGGTCATGTCCTCCCTGTCTTAATCACGGGACGTTCAACACTCCGATCATCGCTCCGAGACAGCCGGAGACAGGGAGATATGGGGCGGCGCAGAGAGGGTCGCAACCTCCCCGTCATCATCGCGGGACCAGTGGCGTCGCGTGGGTAAAATAACAGGGTAAGCCAAAAAAAAATAATAAAAAAAATAATTATTAAATATTTTTATTAATTTTTTATTTATTTTTTTAAGTCAAGCAGCAGGGCTGTACGCTAAGCTTTTTCACTAGGGGCACACTTGCCCCTAAATGAGAAATTTAGGGGCAAAAAATATTTTTTAGGGGCAAATTTTTAAATAACAATTTTACCATTATTAAAAAAATATGTTCCTCCTGCCTCATTACTGTGGTCCTTTTATTTAACATTTAAGTGCGTTTGTTTTCAGGTTTGTATCTTTTATAATGAACCAACTGAGAAAGTGTGTAAATCACTACTAGAACAAAAACAACAAACTGTGTGTGTGTGTGTGCGCGCGCTTGTGTAGTGCTCCTTTAATGAGATCACCACAACACACACACACCATTGCATTAATCAGGAGGAAAAGAAACTCTGCATACATTTGTTTCACAATGAAAAGTGCTTTAGAAATCAAATGAATTATTATTGTAAATAACCCCATGAAAGGTTTATTATTTGTATGGGTAATTACCTGCTTCATATTTGTGATGTTACTGGTTTCAGTGTAAGTGATCAAAGTGTTGGGCCGTTTATAGAGATATATGCCAATTAATGTTTATGTATATCCGGGACTTTTTTTAATAAGAATTGAGAGGTATTTGTATATGTGACCTTTATTTTGAAAACCGTGTTGCGACGCAACCTTATTTACATTTGCGCTTTTGACAGTGAAATGTTCAGTCCAACTTAGCTCGAAGGAAAGACTAATCAAAAAGGTTTAATTGACCCGTATGAGGCTCTTACGGTAGGACTTTGATTGTTTATAGAAGTGGAATGTAATACTATGCTAAACGAGAAATAAACAGTGATTTTACCAGCAGTAAAGTTGCAAGCCACTTTCATTTCATACAGGGAACCGTGACAATTATTAGTATTATCTTATTTGCATATTGTCTCATTATTAGATAGATAGATAGATAGATAGGTTGATATTTTATAAATGTAAGTAGACAGTATTTCACGTCCTAATAGTGGGCTACTACTACTCACCTAATGCATGGCTAAACCTGAACGTTAGAAGTGTCCGTGTCCCCGTCAATCAATCATCACATCATCACGTCAATCATCATCATCTTATCATCTCTCCACATCGGACGTGGTTGTCATAAGATGGACTGATATCCACTCCGTTGTTCTTGCAGAGCAAAATTTGCGTCTTAAATGTATTGAAAGGAGGTGCTTCTTTGGCGATGCAATAGCCCATATTGAAAGGAAGAGAGGCCACATTCAGTTTCGTTTTGCTAGGAATTATGGGATTTGGTGTTGGATGTATAGACTACGCAGATAGGGACATGGTCTTTAATCGCACGATAGACTACAAGTACCAAGTATATAGCGTGACCCAGATTCACTCCACACGCAAATCTTTTTTTTCACTCAGGCTATCGGTGATCGCAGTAAGTTCATTCATTGCTGACAGATTCTTTGATAGCACCACGACATTGTGTCGCACTGTACAGCCCTGGTTGTAGGCTAATGTTTTTTTTAAAAATGTATCCAATTTGTATGGATTAATTTAGGAGTGAAATGCTAATGAAGGGTTGAAATCACAACTCGCAACGTTGCTCCCAAATAATATTTCCAACTCGCAACGGCCAAATTAAGGGGCAATTTGCGACGAGATCGTCGCAGTGTACAGCCCTGTCAGTCACCATGTACACTACAGTATGGCTCGGCGGCCAGTCAAACTTTCTTTTTATTTATTTAACAGATTGCAGAATGGGTACAATACAGTACGGCTCAATACACACAATTGTATAAGGGGATGCAGACCAGAGAAAGACGTTTGTCTTGTTTACATCAGGGTCCCCCATTTTCAATTCATAGTGACATTTATGACATACAAGACATCATGACATTTATGGCATAGGGACATACACAACATACATGACATTTATGGCATAGGGACATACATGACATACAGGTATTTAGTATGGTTACATTTGTGACATATACGATATTCAAATATACAGTACTGTTACCCATAGATCCTGACAGAGTATATACATATGATGGGGAGAGGACTGTACATTAGGAGGGGGTGGGTGGGTGGGAGAGAAATATACATACGGCCGGGAGAGAATATGACTGTCTATTAGACAAACGTCTAGAGTCTAGACAAACAAGACAAGACAAACGTATTTCTCTGGTCTGCATCCCCTTAACAATTGTGTGTATTGAGCCGTACTGTATTGTACCCATTCTGCAATCTGTTAAATAAAGTTTTCATTCATTCATTCATTCATTCATTCATTCATTCATTCACGTGTCTGTTGCGCGGCGCGCCCAGCCATCAGAGCGCTCCTACTGTAAAATGCGGAAGTAGCCATTTCAGCCTCAGTTTTACTCGTTTATAAAAATGATTTAAAATGTTTATTAGCAACGCCGAGCTTTCAAACCCCGCCGCATCTGTGTGTGAAACCCTAATGGAACGCTGGGTACCTTTGACATTTATATCCGATATATTTTGGACCCACCGCTAGCTTTTAAGCAGTGCTTGATGGTGCACATTAACCTGGCTACTACGGAGGAATAAGTGACTGCGTATATCAGCCCCTGGCTTGCATTGCAGTCATGAAAGGGTCTACAAGCTTGCCTGATAACGTTAGTTAGTCAGGCTGCTCAGTGCTTACCTGGTCAATAATGTGGTCCTCCTCTTGCCAGATAGATTTGTTAAATCATAATATCCACAGTGGTGTGCTCTGCTGGTCCTCAGTAAATGTCCCGCCGGCGAAAATAAGTTGCTATTAAAGTGCTAAATGTTAGATACACTAATAGAGGATTCGAATGTGCCCGCTCTGTTAATACAATTTTCAATCAATCAATCCTGCGAGGGGATGACGTTCAGACGTGTTTTTTCTTACAATGGCACTGTAGTAGACTGAGTGACGACAGACAGTTTGATTGACAGTTTGATACTACCAATGGTTGTCACGTTAGGTAGTCTGGTGGAAACGTTCTGACCTGCCCCGCCTCCAGAGTGTGCAGAGTGCAGAGGGGAGGCCACACTCTGGATTCTTCTCACAGCCCCGTTTTAAACTTTTAAGGTGTGGCAGTCAGCTCGAATCTGATTGGCTAGGATCGGTTTTGGACTCTAGATACATGAATCACATGGTTGAGGCTGGAGAAAGACACCTACCCCCTGCCTCCTCTCCTCTATAGCTGCAGTGAGCACAGTGAGTCTGACAGTGTGTTAGAGGGAGTGAGAAGGAGAAGAGGGAGACATTTAAAAAAAAAAAAATTTTTAATTATAACACAGATGCACAGATGAAAAAGAATGTAAACTATATTAAAAAAAAATTATATATATATATATTTTTTTTTTCTCATATTTCATATTTGATATTAATTCATATTTAAATAGGGAGGCATGGCTTCCGTTGGCTTCCATAAGGATTCGCCACTGCGCGGGACGTCCAGCACTACGGTCATCACTACGAGACAGCCGGAGACAGGGAGACAGGAGGGCACGCAGAGAGGGTACTACTACTACTACTACTACTACTACTACTACTACTACTACTACTACTACTACTACTACTACTACTACTACTACTACTACTACTACTACTACTACTACTACTACTACTACTACTACTATACCTACTGCTACTCCTACTACTACTACTACTACTACTACTACTACTACTACTACTACTACTACTACTAGAATAGAATAGAATAGAAATACTTTTATTATCCTGTGGGAAATTTGACACTGCACATCGCTCAACATTTAAACATTTAGACAGGACAGGTCACGAATTAGAATAATAACACAAATCAATCAAGTTGCCTAGGATAAGAGTAGAGTAAAATGAAATAAAATATACAGAAATAAATACAGTTAAAAAATATACTGAGCATGGGGGAAGGGGGGGGGGGGTACAGGTAGTAAAAAACAACACAGCAGTGTAAACAATTTGGTCAATATAATTTAACTATCTAACTAAATTAAATATATATTCACAGTATTCACAGTGTCACATAAGGTGCAGTATGCTTCAGGTAGTGTATTGTCCTCCTTGGGTTCCTATTAGTCCAAGGTCAATGTCTACTAATACTACTACTACTACTACTACTACTACTACTACTACTACTACTACTACTACTACTACTACTACTACTACTACTACTACTAATACTACTACTACTACTACTACTACTACTACTACTACTACTACTACTACTACTACTACTACTACTACTACCTATACTTTCGAGTTTAAATAAAGGGTTGAAATTACCATGAAGTGTGTTGTCGTGGGTGTCGGGGTCCCTCCTGCCCTCAGTATCAGCGCTTGCTAATGGATATGCTATGCCGGCGTTGACACACAATACTGGACGGCTTACAGTCCACAAAGGCCTTGAGTTCTAATGTACTTAATTGCATAGCATTGAGTTGCACAATGTTCTTGTTTTGCGGTTGGAGCAGGTCAAGGTTAAGTAGCTTTGGATGGTTGAAGTGAGCAGCTGTTTGCTAGCAACAGAACATCAACACCTCAACAGTGGTTGTTACACTTGACAGTGGCACGTGACATCTCTCATCTGACTAACCCGCATTAACAGGTGTGACACATGTAGACTCTCACTATAGGTGTCTAATTAGGCCCAGTCCACACGATCACGGGTATTTTTGACACAGTTTTTTTTTTTTTTTTATTCAAAAAATAAAACTCTGTCCACACGACTGGTTTAAACTCTGCACAGAGTGACGTCATATACATGTAGTACAATGCCAAAGCAGTAGGTGGTGATGTTGTTCAGACATGAAGGCCATTTCAACCAACCAGAAGGGTTTAGGGTTAATACCGGAAACTGACCTGAAGCTGGAACACAAACATCCCTCCTGGCTCACAGCCAAACAATTCTACAGTTTGCAGCTAGAACCATAGATATATATAGAACACTAGATAGCTTGCCCGCGCTGCCGGCCAATGGAGAGCGACATCACTGAACCGCCGCCATCTTGGGAGAGTCAGCCTTGAGTGAGAGTGAGTGAGCTGCACAGACAAAAATACTCATAACTCGCTGAAATATTGACGGATTTACAAACGGGATGGTTTATTACAAGCATTATTAACGTGGCTATGATTCAAGCGGTTTGTAAAAAAAAACATCTTTACATTTTTTTTTTATAAGTATGCAGTATCATAACTACATCTTCGATGTTTATAGCAAACCAACCCGTTTGTAAATCCGTCAATATTTCAGCGAGTTATGAGTATTTTTGTCTGTGCAGCTCACTCACTCTCACTCAAGGCTGACTCTCCCAAGATTGATTGATTGATTGATTGATTGATTGAAAACTTTATTAACAGATTGCAGAATGGGTACACACATTGATGTGGCATAATTGCGAAACGTGTTTAGTCCCTTATTTGAGCCGAATCTGGGTTTAACATGATTTGTGGAGCTCCCTCTGGTGTTGTGATCGTGGTATTCACTGACCTTTGGGAAGTATTTTGACATGTACATGGGTACCTTGGTCGTGTAGTGTATCTTGTAGACCAGGCCCATTGCAAGTTGCTGTACTCTGTCGTCTACTCTAAGCCATCCTAGGTTGTCAAAGTGGGCAGGGGTGAGGTGGGTTCTAGGAGTAAGGTCAAGCAGTAGTCTGACCAGTTTGTTTTGAGATGTTTGTAATTTTGTTTTTAGCGCCTTTGAGGTGCTTTGGTACCATGAGGTGCAAGCATAGTCGTAGTACCCCTGAATGAGTGCTCCTGCCAGAGTCTTCAGGGTATTCTTGTTTACCAGAGAGGAGATCTGGTACAAGAATCGAGTTCGTTGGTTGACTTTTTTTATTACATTGGATGCCATTTTGTCACAGGAGAGATTAGCCTCTAGGATGGAACCCAGGTAGGTAATTTCATCTTTTCTTGTGACAATATTGTCACCCACTGTAACTGAGAAGCCGTCGGTCTTGCTGAGTTTGTTATTTGAACCGAAGAGAATGGACTCTGTTTTGCCCATGTGTAATGATAGTTTGTTATCAGCGAGCCATATGCAGATTCTGCCTAGTTCCGAGCTGAGGGTTTTTTCAACCTGTAACTTGTTCTTGTCAGAGACCAGCAGGGCTGAGTCGTCCGCAAACAGGAACAAGTTGCAGTCACAAGCTGACGACATGTCATTTGCATAAATTAGGAACAGTAGCGGTCCTAGTATGCTTCCTTGTGGAACACCACAGCTCACTGTGAGGGGGGGGGGGTAGGGTACCGTTTACCTCCACCATCTGTTCCCTCCCCTCAAGGTAGGATTGCATCCAGCTCACTGATAGACTATCAAAACCAATTGCTTTTAGCTTGTCAATCAGAATGGAGTGATTGACCGTGTCAAAGGCCTTTTGTAGGTCCAGCATGACCATGCCGCAGTATTTGCCTGCGTCCACCTCTTGTTTGATGTGGTCATTCAAATAGAGAAGGCATGTGTCAGTGGAGTGGGATGTTCTGAAGCCAGATTGGAATTCGTAGATTAGATTTTTTTCCGCTAGGTACTTTTCGACCTGTTCGTAGACTATTTTTTCCATGACTTTCGAGATGGAGGTGAGAATAGAAACAGGGCGGTAGTTGCCTGGGTCTAATTTGCTGCCCTTTTTGTGCAGAGGGGTCACCCTCGCAATTTTGAAGTCCTTGGGGACGTGTCCCTGTTTTATGGAGAGGTTTATTATGTGTGTGATGATTGGGGTGATGGCGGCTGCTGAGTCTCTGAGGAATTTGGAAGGGATGTTGTCGTGGCCAGTGGCCTTGTTAGGTTGGAGGGCGCTCAGTTTATTGAGTACCTCATCTGTTGTTACCATTTCCAGCTTGAAGTCGTCCTTGCGGACCCCTAGGTTTTTGTAGTAAGCTACTATGTGTTCTACCCCATAAAGCCCTGAGTGGGAGGGTAGTTTGTTTACCAGTGTTGTGGCTATGTTTGTGAAGAAAATGTTTAAGTAATTGGCTACATCCAGCTTGTCTGTGATGAGCGTGTTGTCCGTTTTTATGTTTATGTTTGAGAATCTGGTTTTAAGTTTTTTACTGCATCCTAGTTGATTATTGAGTAATTTCCAAAGTTCACGTGGTTTGTTTTTGTTTTCCTCAGTTTTGTCATTGATGAAATTCTTTTTTGCAGTTTTGATCATGGAGTTTACGTCGTTTCTTAGTCTGTTTCTTTCTAGTTTGAGTTCAGTCACGTGGGCTTGGAGTTCACTGCTCGTGCTTTTAGTAAGCTTTGACTGACTTTTACGAAACTCAGAGCATTTTTTGTCTCTGGTTTTCATAGCGGCCAGTATTTCGGAGTGCATCCACGGCTCAGCGCGATTTTTTACCCTGGTGGTTCTTATCGGTGCCATGTCGTTTAGTATTGTGGAGAATTTGGTTTTGAAACCAAGCCATGTTTCTTCAACCAGTGTACCATTGAGTTCATCTGACCAGATGGCGGCGGTTCAGTGACGCTGGTGACTCCGCCTTAAGCTATCTAGTGTTCTATATATATCTATGGGTAGAACAACGTGCAACAAACAAACAAGGATACATTCACTGTGTGTTCTGCCTCATCTGTTGATGAAACAACCAACATTGACACAATTTACCACCAAGAGCGGAGTTTAGTCTCACAAAAAGATCGCAGATTTTGTTAGCTTACATGTTAACGTAATAATGTAGTAACGTTAGGGCTAGTAGTAGAATTAATGGATGTAAACGTTATTTAACACATTGCAGAATGGGTACAATACAATACGGCTCAATACAAACAATTGTTAAGGGGATGCATACTGTTATAGTTGGGACTGGGTTCCTTATAACAATAACTTGACAACACATGAGCTTAGTTTAGCCGCAGCTACAGGTTTACTCTGAGCGTCAGGTCAGGAATGCGACAACAGACATCATCAGTCGATCACAACACTCTTCAACACAGATGATATGTTTCGAACAAAAGTTTGTTACAATCATTTTCATATAACGCTACTTGGGACAGCTCTGCTGTAAACACTGGTGTAGCTGGCTCTGCTCTAATCTCTCTACCCCGAGCTCGGTTGCTAACTTGCTATTGTTTGCGACAGTCTGCCGTAAACATGGGAAATAATTGCGACAGCTCTGCCGTAAACACTGGAAATAACCTCGGTTGCTATGCCCACACGCACCCACTGTAACCGGGATGCGCGCAAAACTTCACCCTGGACTCCAGTTTTCAAAGACCGCGGTTGCAGTGTAGCAAAACCCTGGTTGTGTGCGGCCGAACAGCAGGGGTCGGGAAGTCCGCGGGAAGTGGGGGTGCTGAGATAAGTGATATAATAATAACCACTCTGGTAAACCAACACTCTCGTTCACTAGAGGAGACCACTGTCCAACTCCGCGCTCTCACGCTCAGCTCTGTGGAGCGTGCGAGACAAACAATGTAACCGTTTTGATGCATACATCACAGCCCAGCCTACCCCAACTGTTGCGCCCTCGTACCAGAACGCTACGATGGGGACGTCTCTAAATGTCGTGCCTTTATTTTTCAATGTTCACTAGTATTCGGACAACAGCCGCACACTTCCAAAGTGATACATCTAAAATCGCTTACCTGTCGGATCTGCTCCAGGGTCCTGCGTTAGAATGGGCGACAGGCAGCTCTCCATTTCAGTCAGTCCTCCCTCTGCAATTCGTTCCCCGCATACATGATCGCCGACATGCAAAAGGTCTTCGACCACCCTCCCGGGGGCTCGGATAGTTCTGCTGGCTTGTTCACGCCAGGGAAACCGCAGATATAATCCTTTACTGCGAATTCTGCGTCCCAAAACTATTCCAGGCTGCGTCTATTTTTTTACCAACGGATTTCCAGTTCCGCGTTGACGCTTCCAGGCCGCGTCTATTCGAATCCCAACCGGTTCATGCGTCGGCTACACGCTGCTTTAATAACACTGCATTATCGAGACAGCGCCCCTATGAGGATCTGGCAATGAATTCCAAGAGTAGGGTAAATCTGCAGTGCCGCTCCGCTCTGTGACATTGAGTAGCCTCGGTATTACAATGGAATAAAAGCCAAAACAACCTTGCAGTTGCAGTTACACTCCCCGCCAGCAGGGGGTGCTGCAGCCCCCACCGCACCCCCAATTGCCGCGTCCCTGGCGAACAGTGCAACTGCGCACATACAATCATGGTTACATTAAGCCCAGCGTTCATGTGGACACATCAGAAGCACTGAACTTTTCCTTTGAAAGCATTCAATCACCTAAGATATAACTGACATAGATATATATATATATATATATAAAGACTAGATGGCGGAGTCTCCCGCATAGTTCACCAGCGGCCATCTTGCTACAGTTAACTGCTGCTTTAAGGTTAGTGATCTGTACAAAAGAAATACTCTTAACTCACTGAAATCTTGACGGATTTACAAACGGTTTTGTTAATTACAAATGTTATTACCGTGGCTATGATTCTTGCTTTTTATAAAAAAAATATATATATTTTCATATTCATTATAAGTATGCAGTATGATAACTACATCTCTGACGTTTTTAACAAACCAAACGGTTGAACATTTTGCAAGCTATGGTTATTTCAATAGTACATACACCATAGACATTCACAGGCGTGCTACCCTGTAGCAAGATGGCCACCATCATGTGGCAACATCGGTCTCCGTTGGCCAGCAGCGCGGGTGAGTCATCTAGTCTTTATATATATCTATGATTGATAACTGACACCTGCCGAAAAGGGACTGCTGGGATTCAAACTGAGGATATCCTGTTTACTAGACAGGCGCTTTAACCATCTTTTTAAATTATTTTGAAACGTTTTTTATAATTTTTTTACTCTGATGTTTAATTTTTTTTTTTTTATATATATTTTTTTTATTATTGCAAAACAAAAATTATTAAAAGTCAGTACTCAACACATAATGCATAATGAAACTAACAGTCAAGGTGGTTAAAATTACATGCAAGTACAGAAACAAGACAAAAAAAAAAAGTCTATAATGGGGCAGTCCCAATACATGTGCATAAATGTCCCTTCGTCTCCATTTGTACATTGGGAGCATTTTGAGTCCTGTTTCAGGCCCATTCTGTTCAGTCTTATAGGAGTCAAGTATGTCCTGTGAATATAGTTAAGATTGATTTGTTGATGGTCCGGGTTCCTTGATGTAAGACGGACATTTGCCCATGCTTCTTGCCAATCAAAGTCACTTTCCAGGTCTGGAATATCCCTCCTCCAGACAGTGTCTAGTTGAAGGGTTTCATACGAGGACGTTAGTAATTGATTATAAAAACCTGATACAAAACCTCCCAATGTTTCTCTTTCATAGAAAAATTTGTGGTATCTGTGGTGTTCAACTGGTATGTGTAATGGAACACCGTGAGACCTCAAACATAGGCGTAACTGTATGTAAAAAAGCCATGTGGACTCGGTGAGGTTAAACTTTGTGCATATTTCTCCATAACTACAGAAGCCCTGGTTATTAAAAATATCCCCTAATGAGTGTATGCCTTGCTCTTCCCATATAGGAAATCTTATAGGACGTTTTCCCATTAAGAGTGCATTGTTATTGAATATGGGAGTGTGATTATGCCATTCTTGAGGGTTAGGATATTTTTTTTGTGTTTCCCGCCATGTTCGGATTGCATGGGTAATTATGGGGCCAAATTTCCGCTCATAGTGCTTGATTGGAAGTTTAGTGTGTGCTATGTCCTTCAGTCTCTGTGGGGCTACTATGTTTTCTTCCAATTCTCTCCAAGATACCAAAGCCTGGGGATCAAACCATATTGTCAATGGTCTTAATGTGAAAGCCTTAAAATATTGTAAAAAATCTGGAACTGCCATGCCACCGTCTGCTTTATTTCTCTGTGCGGTGGATCTTTTTATGCGAGGTGGTTTGTTATTCCAAATAAATTTGTATGTGGAGGAGTGTAATCTTTTCCAGTAGCCCTCTGGAGGGGGTAACGGTAGCATTGAGCTGATGAAGTTGATTCTTGGTAATACATCCATCTTAACTATTGATACCCTTGCCTGTACTGAGTTTTTAAGTTTTGCCCACCTGTCCAGGTCGTCTTTGATTTTGTTCTGTATTTTTGTGTAATTGTGCTTCACCGTTTGTCTTATGGTGGGAAATATTTCCACACCCAAGCATCTAAAATGTTTTACCATGGGTATCGCACCTGGGAGGGTTGTGTCTTTTTTTGCATGGATGTTAAGTGGAAGGAAAGCCGACTTCGGCCAATTTATTTTAAATCCCGATAAATCACCAAAGTTCTCTATCAACTTGAGTAGATGCGGCAATGTGGTGTTGGGGCTTTGCATGAACAATATTACGTCGTCCGCATATAAACAAATTTTATGTTGTGTGCCCTTGATTACGATTGGTTCTATGTATTGGGATTGTCTTATATATTGTGCTAAAGGCTCTAATGATAGATCGAATAGTCCGGGACTAAGAGGGCAACCCTGTCTGGCTGAGCGTGATACCGGAAAGATTTCGGAGATGAATGTGCCTGTTGTAATCATGGCCGATGGGTCCTTGTATAATACTTTAATCATATCAATGAATCCTTTTCCTAACCCCATCCTTTCTAATACTGCCCATAGAAACGACCATTCCAGCCTGTCAAATGCTTTCATAGCATCCAGGGATAGCATCGCCTTAGGTGTGGTGTCCTCTTTGTCTGCATCTAGTACGTGCAGTATTCGTCTTATGTTATCATTGATCAGGCGACCTCTTATGAAACCAGTTTGGTCCGGATGCACTAAAGACGTCATATGCTTTTGCAATCTGATGGCTAATACCTTAGAGTACAGTTTGACATCGGTTCCGAGGAGGCTTAAAGGTCTGTAACTACCGCACTCGGTGGGGTCTTTGTCTTTTTTGAGAAGGACTGAAATGAGTGCGATATTGTGGTGTTTATGGAAGCTCCCCTCCTTGACTGAGTATAAGATCATATTTAGTAATAAGGGTCCAAATATGTCCCAACAAGAAAGGTACATTTCTGATGGGATACCGTCTCTTCCCGGAGCCTTACCATTTTTCATTCCGGATATGGCCTTCTTGAGTTCTTCTAATGTGATCGGTGCTTCTAACTGTTTAGCGTCGTCCTCCGAAAGTTTAGGGAGAATAATTTGATTAAGATATGTGTCCAATTTGTTTTGATCAAAGGTCGTTTCTGAATTATACAAGTCGGAGTAGAATTCTTTGAATGTATCGTTTATTATTTTGGGGTCTGTTACAAGTACTTGTTGTTTTCTAATGGCAGTTATATCTGCAAATTTTGCATTAATTCTTAATCGCATGGCTAATAGGTGACTAGGTTTAGAACCTTGGAAATACTGCTGTTGTCTTGTGCTGCGTATTTGCATTTCCGATTTTTGTCTGTATATTGCATTGATCTCTGTTTTTAGAACGTTAACTTGATTTTCTAGTCTAGTTGAGTTGTTGTATTTTAAAGAATTAAATAACGTTGAGTAAAGCGTTTCCATTTCAGACAGTTTTGTGCATTGATTTTTGCGCAATATGGAGGAAAATCTATCAGTGAAATCCTTGATCATACCCTTTACCGACATCCATATTATTCTGGGGTCTTGCACCGCGTTTGCATTCTCCCGTAGGAATACTGTGAGAGCTTCTTTGAGTTGTGTAATGAATTCCTTGTTGTTAAGCAGCAGGGGCGTCATTTTGGTATGGCAAGGTATGGCACTCGCCATACCTTGGCAAATTAAAAATGATTTTTTTTTTTTTATTACAATTTTTTATGTTGATTTAGAATTTGAATGTCAACATTATGAACGAGGCTTCGAACTATTCGGTACAGCCCTAGCATGTTTTGATATTGTCAATTATCTCACTTTTACTAGGTGACTTTAACTGTGACTAACTGAAATATGCCAAAAAAAAAGGGAAAATGGACATACAGAAGTTTTTTAATCAGAGGGCAGCAGAGACAAGTGATACAGGGACACAGGTAAGGTCTGGCTTAGTGATTATAACAGTGCAGTTCAGCATTCAGTAACCCATACTTTTTGTGAATGTGTTTTTGATACTATATTCTGTTGAACACACACCTCAAAACCGTACCTAAGGAAAATTGGCTCAATTGCAAGAAAAATAATAGTTATGATATTACATTCTGCATAATTTGTATGCAAAATATTGTGGTTGACACATTTCTATATTAAATGCCATACAAGTGAATTGTATAGAAACAACTCACCAAAAGTGACTATTGCACAACTGATTTGACAAAAAAAATTCACCCCCACCCTCCCTCCTCACCATACCTTGGCTTTTACTGAAATGACGCCACTGTTAAGCAGCATAGTATTAAAACGCCATCTTGGGGCCCGGGAAGATAGTATACCAAATGTTGCTTTTAGGATTAAATAACAGTGATCTGAAAGCGCATTGGGTATCATTTCCACTTCATATTTATCAAATAGTCTCGGGGATGCAAAGACGTAATCAATTCTGGATAATGTGTTGTGTCTCGCCGATCGACAGGAGTACTTTCGGGTCGTGGGATTAAGTGAACGCCATAAATCAATTACCCCTGTAGTCTTTGACCAATCTTTTAATGCTTTAGATGAATTTTTTTGTTCGCTGGAAAAGGCGAGGTAAGATTTGTCCATCCTTGGATTCCAAATGGCATTAAAATCTGCACCTATTATAAATGAGTACTCGGGATGGTTTAACATTTCATCGGTTAGTGAAGTGAAGAAACCCACTTCGTACAAATTTGGGGCATATACCGCTGCCAACGCTATTTTTCTGTTATTATGTACAATCCTAGCTATAGTTATACGCCCCTCAGCATCCGACCATACCCCTTTTAATTCGATATTTAATTTACGTCTGACGACTATGGCTACACCTCGAGTTCTCGTACCAAAAGAAGAGTGACTAATATTATGGTATATGTTATCCGCTAACGTATCTATGTCTTCCTCTAAAATGTGCGTTTCGCTTAGTAGAGCCACGTCCACATGTTCTTTTTTCATCAGTGTGAGCACGCTTTTGCGTTTGTGTTGTTTGTTTATCCCACCGGTGTTCCATATCATTATATTCAAACTAGCCATAATCTATGCATGTTTTTGTGTAGTTTTTGGTAATGCTTCTGGAGTGCGAAGCTACAATAGATGTACATCCAATTAATGAGGTCCCGTTGAGAGCCGAGCTTAAAAACATATATATATACAAATAAAAATCCCCTATTTTCCCCTCACCCAGAGAGTCGTACAGGCCTGTGTTCCAAAAACACATCCTCCGCGTATGACTTTCTCCCTTAGTCCACCGGATTGCCCAAACTGAGCATTGTAATCCTAATCTTCCTATGCTAATTGCCATAGGATCTAACATTTTCATTCTAATACAATAGAATGTCGCTTTTGGTCTTGCACCTTCCCTTACTGTAATGAAATATTGTGAAAAATGAAAAAAAAAAAAAAGAGAATAAACTTTCATCGACATATTCATTTGAACCCTCTACTAACATGTAGGAAAGTCAGGAAAAAGGAAAAGATTGTAGAGAAATATTGACACCTTAATGTGAAGAACAATGAAAAAGAACAATGTAAGTTAAAAGAAAGAGAGAAAAAATAGAATAATAAAAAAAAAGATAAAGATAAGGAGTGAGAGATAGAATAATACTCAATGTGGAGAAGCCACTAGAACCGAATTGAGTGATTAGATAAAATAGAAAAACAGAGCCTTTTAGAGCTTCATGTGCCAGACTCTTCATCAGTGGAGTGATTACTTAAATTGTTAGAATAACCTTGTTGTGTTGATTTTTAAAGTATTATTAAGGACTGATTGAACTTCAGTCAATTGATTATATGCTATATTTATACACACCGGATGTTTAATGTTAGAGTTGCAGGCCTTCGTTGTCATGGTGCATTTTATTCTAGAAGGTTGTAGAATACACTAGTACTAATAGACTGTTGTTGTGTTCCAGAATGATCTAAGAGACCCAGGGCAGTCGAGCGATAAACCCAGAATATTCCAGATTGATCTTATTGCCAATGATATGTTCTTGTCTCCCCGGAGGCCAGAGGTCTGAAATTATAATGTATTACGAATCGTATTATACACAATACGCATTGGTATAGACGGCCTGCATATCATCTGCTACTTTGATGAACACAATAAAAGTCATTCTAATACTGATATACACAGAGAAAGAGGGAGATGAATCGGCTTAGCTGTTTTCAGTCAATGACGTTCTGCCTTGGGGGATCTGCTCCATATCGATTCCAATAATCCTCAGCCTCTTTAGGTGTGTGTAATCCAATCCTGCGGCCGTCCCTGCCCACGATCGATAACAGCGCCGGGTATGTTAGCCTTGGCCTGTGGCCAGACTTGAACAATTTTTGCATCACCTCCTTGTATGGTAGACGTCGAGCGATGGCGTCTTTGCTTAGATCTTCGTAGATAAATATTGAATGATCACCATGTTTCAGCTTCCCACGTTGGATGCGAGCAATTTTGATGATGTCATCTCTTATTGATGTCTTCCGCAGAGTAACAATGATGACTCTTGGCCCGTTGTTTCTTTGCTCCCGAGAACCGATTCTGTAAACTTGGTCCACTTTCGGCACTGTGTTTGGAAAGTTGTTACCCAAAATCACTGATAGCACTGTTGGAAAGTTGTCGTCTGCGCAATTGACTGCTTCATCAAGCCCTACAATGCGGATGTTATTTCGCCTGTGGTAGCGTTGGGTATCGAGTAGCCTCTCCATCGCTTCATCTTTAACCTCTTGTATTTCCCTCCGGCATGCTTCTTTCACACTTTCTATCTCTTTTGCCATCTTTGTCATGCCAATGCAGATGGTGTTCTCGTTCACTTTGACTGCCCGTGTAATATCTGTCACCGTATTCTCCACTGACGTGATTCGCTCGGACTGTACAGCGACCGCTTTCTTAACTTCTTCTAATTTAGCATCGATGTGATCTAGTTTAGCATCGACGTGTGCTTTGAGATCCTCGATGTGTGTAATCTGTTCTTTCATCAGGTTAGTCAGTGAGTTGAAATCGGGTGGTGTGGTTGTACTGCTTGTGTCAGCTGGTGGTATCGGTGCAGTGACGATGCCGATGGATTTGTCTGCTATTATCTTCTCAAGATCAGCTGCTATATCTCTCACGGAGCTTGTTCCTGTCGCTCCTGTTATGTTGACAACTATTGTCTCTCTGTCGGGGACAATAGTCGATGGTCCCGGTGTATTTTCCTCTTTATTCTCCTCGTCGGGGCTTGTCGCCAACGGATCTGTACCCGCGTCGCCTTGAGCGTTTCTTCTTGATCGTGTTTCACTCTGCGCCGCTGAAGTTGCCGTTTCTTGTTTCTTTCCCGTCCTTCCCTTATCCTTAACCATGTTGTCTTTTGATATAGTTAGTAGAAGGTCTTATCAATACATACGATGTGGTCTAATCTCTTTTGGTATTGTCCAAATAAGGTTTTTAAACGAAATTAACGTTGATGGGAGCGGAGCTATTGCCAATTGCGTGCGCTACATATTGCGCTAAACCGGAAGTCTAAATTTCTGTGAATATTGTTTTTATTATGTACTGTACAATCGTCGTTTCTGTAAATGAGGGAAACCTCAGATGCTTACGATTTTAAATAAAGGTTGAAATGAAAAAAAATAATAAAATGAAAATCTAAGCCACAGCGCCACTGGTGGTGAAGGTGAGCAGCACACTTGGCAGATGGAGTGAGAGGCATGGTATAGCAGTATAGGCTTCTAGTGCCAGCTGTTGGTATTATATTCTGTCCACAGCCGAGTGGTTGGTATATTTTGCAGTCTAAGGAATATAGTGGTTGTCATTCTTTGTAGTCTAGGTAGGGCATATCTTTTTTTTTTTATCCAATTTTTCCCCTCTTTTTCTATTTTTCTCCCATCCCAATCCCATTGTGCCAATTCTCCCCTCCCCTGTCTTGAACGTTGCTCGCATATGCCCCCCACTGCCTTGCATCACGTGTCCCCTCCGATACACGAGGAGGCAGTGTAACGTGTGGAAGGCTCACGCTGCCCCCGCCATTTCCTGTCTCTGCTGTGCAGGCGTCCCCAACCGTCCCCAACAACGTCCAGATTACCACCCATCGACTTCCACCCGCGCCAATTGAGTTAGTATGACAGCTGGTGGGGTTCAGACTCGCCACGGTTCCAAAACAAACAAATTCAAATGTCCACACAAGTGCAATATCAATCAATAAGAATATTTATTGAATAAGGGCAGAATTCAGTTTGATAGACAAAGAGAATGGTCGTAATACAGTCCGATGGTCAAAAAACACAAAACAGGCTCTCGTACAGAAAAAGGATTGTTCAATACTCAGGGTAGTCGTCCGGTCCAGGGTCAGTACACAAGGGGGTTTCTCAGCCAGTCCAGGGTCTAGTACACAATGAACACCTTCTCGCCTTCACCTCTCCTCTCACTACCTCTCACCTTCACCTCTCCTCTCGCTACCTCTCACCTCCACCTCTCCTCTCACTACCTCTCACCTTCACCTCTCCTCTCACTACCTCTCACCTTCACCTCTCCTCTCACTACCTCTCACCTTCACCTCTCCTCTCACTACCTCTCACCTTCACCTCTCCTCTCACTACCTCTCACCTTCACCTCTCCTCTCACTACCTCTCACCTTCACCTCTCCTCTCACTACCTCTCACCTTCACCTCTCCTCTCACTACCTCTCACCTTCACCTCTCCTCTCACTACCTCTCACCTTCACCTCTCCTCTCACTACCTCTCACCTTCACCTCTCCTCTCACTACCTCTCTCCTTCACCTCTCCTCTCACTACCTCTCACCTTCACCTCTCCTCTCACTACCTCTCACCTTCACCTCTCCTCTCACTACCTCTCACCTTCACCTCTCCTCTCACTACCTCTCACCTCACACAACTCAGAATATCTCAATCTCTCTCTCTATGTCACAACTCCCACCTCACCTCCACTCAACTTACCTCTGACTAACCTAGGGTATTTGTAGTGTGTGTGTCTGGGGCATGTGCGCGTGAGATGTGGGTGAACTAATGATGCACAGGTGTGTTCTATCAGCTACCTAATTGTTCCTACTCCTTCTGTGGCAATAATATCTCCCGTCCTTCACATATCCATGAGAGGGGGGGGGGGGGGGTGATATCTGCCACAATAATGTATATATTAGTTCAGGGTACATAGGCTTGTGGTTTCTATATTTGGTAGTTTAGGATATATAGGCTTGTGGTTTCTATCTGGTAGTTTAGGGTACATAGGCTCGGGCCAGTCTGTGAAGGGGGCACGCACTGATTTAATGATATTGTTTGTAGTTTTGTACGATTGTAGCTACTCCTATTCTAACCGTTTTGCCCATTGATTGTATGTTTGATGTCTACTGTTCATGTCATACGTGTGTCATGCTTTCTCTCTCTCTCTCTCTCTCTCTCTCTCTCTCTCTCTCTCTCTCTCTCTCTCTCTCTCTCTCTCTCTCTCTCTCTCTCTCTCTCTCTCTCTCTCTCTCTCTCTCTCTCTCTCACTATATAAAAAAGCAGCCATTTACCATCTCTCTCTCTCGCTCCCCTTTCCTCTCTCTGCAAGGTGTGCACACACACACACACACACACACACACACACACACACACACACACACACACACACACACACACACACACACACACACACACACACACACGCACACACACACACACACACACACACACACACACACACACACACACACACACCATGTGAGTCATGTTTGATGGCAGCCACTCCCTCTCAACACTGTCTCAACGTGTCCAGCGATCATTAACTAGCTACTGCAGTCTGCTGTATGGTGCTCTTACTTGTTACCACGTGCACTCTGGACCTATCAACACACACACACACACACACACACACACACACACACACACACACACACACACACACACACACACACGCACACACACACACACACACACACACACACACACACACACACACACACACACACACACACTCAGAGAGAGAGAGAGAGACATACGACACACACACTCAGACTCAGTGGACAACAGGTAGAAAATGGAGCAATAATGGAGCTTGAACGAGCACATCGGCCGGGAGGTTGAAGCATCAGAGTAAAAGGTAAAAGACTTTAACAACTAGTAGTGAGGTAATGTGCAAGTGTTAAAAACCAATAGCTGTTGCTTCCAGCAACCAATGAAACAGTAGATTTAAAACAAATGTGTTTGTTTTGTATCTCTGACAAATGGTTGAGTTTAGGAACCGTCGACTACTAATAGCTGTCTATTTCAATATTTACAAGATTAGATATAGTAGATTGGTATAATATTTCATATTTATATTTCATAGATAGGTGGGTGGGTAGGTGGGTAGGTGGGTAGGTAGGTAGGTAGGTAGGTAGGTAGGTAGGTAGGTAGGTAGGTAGGTAGGTAGGTAGGTAGGTAGGTAGGTAGGTAGGTAGGTAGGTAGGTAGGTAGGTAGGTAGGTAGGTAGGTAGGTAGGTAGGTAGGTAGATAGATAGATAGATAGATAGATAGATAGATAGATAGATAGATAGATAGATAGATAGATAGATAGATAGATAGATAGATAGATAGATAGATAGATAGATAGATAGATAGATAGATAGATAGATAGATAGATAGATAGATAGATAGATAGATAGATAGATAGATAGATAGATAGATAGATAGATAGATAGATAGATAGATAGATAGATAGATAGATAGATAGATAGAAAGAAAGAAAGATAGAAGGGTGTGGTACACAGGCTTCTCTCTCCCTCAGGGTACGGATTTCCAACCCACTGATCATGACAAACCCTGCTAGAGATTCAGTGTGTATTCAGTGTATCACGCGCAGGAGTGGGTTGTGAGAATTAGACCATGCCTAGGGGTGGTCGTTAGACCCCCTAGTCATGGTCTAATTCTCACAACCCACGACTGCACGTGCACAGCTTTTATACAACTGGCGCATTCATCCAACCTTATTGCTATACAATAAACACACATTAATTGAAGATTTATTGGAAAAAACCATCCGCAGAAAAAGTAGTTCCCAAAAAAATAAAAGAGAAGTTGCCTCCATGTGGAAGCAGTTCGGAAGTGCATCCAACTGTTCTCACTGTCTCTCAACTAAGACATCCAACAAACTAACACATCCAACTGTCTCTCAACTAAGACATCCAACAAACTAACACATCCAACTGTCTTTCAACTAAGACATCCAACAAACTAACACATCCAACTGTCTTTCAACTAGACATCCAACAAACTAAGACATCCAACTTTTCTTTTGTTTTGAACCTACTTTCTATAGAACTTCATTCTTAGATGCTTCTATGGAAAGTAGGTCAAACAAATTTAAAAAAGTTTTTTTCCCCTTCTAATAAAATTAGCGATTGATTGATTGATTGCTATTGTCCGCCTTGTTTCCAACTGGTTAAGTGATAGTAATGCGGTTGTGGGCGGGTCCTGGGACCAAGAGCGTGGGGTATTACAAATACCCACGTGTAACTTGACTGTTTCAGCCAATCAGAATCGAGAAATGTGCATGCCGTTGTATAATCAGTGTGTATTCAGGGTGTACTGTACAGGCGGTGTTTGTATCAACACCACGCCCTCCATTCACTTTCTACAGGTATTTTATTAGCTTTTTATTGGTTTCGATGTACAATTCTAGTATCAGGGTAAAATAAAAAACATACACGATGCTAACAAACTTGAATGTTTTTAAAATGTGGTTTAGAAGAAAGAAAGAAAAACATTGTTTCTCTACGGTTCCTTTGGGACTCTGAGTGTATATTTAGTTATATTTGTACGTCTCCACTGAGCCGCGGTCCAGAGACACGACTCGATGTTATGTTTCATTTAGTTTCTGATTTGAAGAAATAATGATGAGGATTTACAGGACTTGTTGACTCTGTGATGTTGACATTAGATCTGTGGCTCTCCTCCACTATTGGCTTTTCTCCTGACTGTCAGGGCTGTTCTGATTCACACACACACACACACACACACACACACACACACACACACACACACACACACACACACACACACACACACACACACACACACACACACACACACACACGCACACACACACACACACACACACACACACACACACACACACACACACACAGGGCAGATGTGTTTACCTTGGGGGAACTATACACACTCATGTCGAGACTTGAAATGACAGAAGCTCTCTCTGAGGTAGAGAGAGACAGAGAGAGAGAGAAAGAGAGAGAGGTAGAGAGAGAGAGAGAGAGAGAGACAGAGAGAGAGAGAGAGAGAGAGAGAGAGAGGTACAGAGAGAGAGGAGAGAGAGAGAGAGAGAGAGAGAGAGAGAGAGAGAGAGAGAGAGAGAGAGAGAGAGAGAGAGGGAGGGGGGGAGAGAGAGATAGAGAGAGAGAGAGAAGAGGGGAGACAGAGAGAGAGAGAGAGACAGAGAGAGAGAGAGAGAGAGAGAGAGAGAGAGAGAGAGAGAGAGAGAGAGAGAGAGAGAGAGAGAGAGAGAGAGAGAGAGAGAGGAGAGAGAGAGAGGAGGAGAGAGAGGAGAGAGAGAGAGAGAGAGAGAGAGAGAGAGAGAGAGAGAGAGAGAGAGAGAGGGTAGTATAGCCTGTATCTGTATAGTATTCCTGGGACATTAAAGGGTTAGTTCAGAATTTTGGGAACTAGGCTGTAATTCCTACCCATTGATGACATAGAGCCCTTTCTCAGCACAACCCACGTTTCAAGTTCTTTAATAGTTGTCATAGTAAAATACAGAATACTTTCCCATGAAATGCTTTTTTCTGTATGAGCTCCTGAGTGTGCTATAGATAAAATAGATAAAAGTATAAAATAGACAAAGTCAAGAGTACGTAAACATAAAGTGTTCAGTCAATCAATATACATATATACAATATACAATACAGGGTAAAAAAAAGTAACAGTGAGTTACAGTACAATACAGTATACAATGCAGAAATGGGATCAGGTACAACTTAGGGTACGGTGCAATGAGGTATGAATTGTAGTGCAAATCTCTTTGTTAATAAATATAAAGTGTGTTAAAGTGATAAAGTGAGTAGAGTGGGTGTTAAAGGGGAACTATCTTATAAATGGCCTTTTTGAGTGTTTAGCATTGTTTCCTAGCTATGTGAACTTATATTAATATGATCTATGTCTCAAAATTCTCATATTGGTGCATTCTTCCAATTCTCCTCTCACAATATTCACCCTCACTGAACTGAGTCGTTTGAAATGTGCCTATATGTGATGTCATATAGTCCCGCTGCATGTTAATGTTCCGGATAACGACGACGCTGCACAGTGGTTTTAACCTAACCCTGTCCCAGGCTCAA
>NW_028170683.1:0-29013 GCF_963971535.1 Notolepis coatsorum | reverse complement strand
AGAGAGAGAGAGAGAGAGAGAGAGAGAGAGAGAGAGAGAGAGAGAGAGAGAGAGAGAGAGAGAGAGAGAGAGAGAGAGCGAGCTGACAGGCCGAGCTGCAGGTTTCTGCTGACCGTAAGAAGCTAACACACGCTGTGGGTCCAGAGGGCTGAGATCACTGTGGGCTCTGGTGGGTGTGGTCCTGTTATTACAGCCTGAGAATAGGAGCCAGAGAAGAAAGAAAAGTGAAAGACAGGAAGGAGGCAAGAGAGGAGGCAGAGAGCAGAGAGGCAGCCCGTGATGACAGGAGGCTCTCGCACACACAGAACACAACGTGGGCCGAGACCCAGGAGACCCAGGAGACCCAGGAGACCCGGGAGCAAGACCAGAGGCTTGTGTGCCATGTAGAGGACACCTGGTAAGACTCATGACTGCACCAACATTATGGTGTTCGGTTTTGTTAACCCTTTTTACTACCACACTACAGAAGTGTGGTAGTGAAAGGGTTAACCGTCTGTAGTGTGGTAGTGAAAGTGTTAACCTTCTGTAGTGTGGCAGTGAAAGGGTTAACCTTCTGTAGTGTGGTAGTGAAAGGGTTAACCTTCTGTAGTGTGGTAGTGAAAGGGTTAACCTTCTGTAGTGTGGTAGTGAAAGTGTTAACCTTCTGTAGTGTGGCAGTGAAAGGGTTAACCTTCTGTATCGTGGTAGTGAAAGGGTTAACCGTCTGTAGTGTGGTAGTGAAAGGGTTAACCTTCTGTATTGTCACAGTGAAAGGGTTAACCATTTTGGTAGTGTGGTAAGAGTTTTAGATGAGGGGTACTGTAGCTTACAGTGTTGTTGTGCTGTATATTATGTGTATTATGTGTATTATGTGTATTATGTGTATTATGTGTATTATGTGTATTATGTGTATTATGTATCTATGCTGTTTACATCGAGATGTGTGTTTCTATGTTGTTTAAATAGAGATGTGTGTTTCTATGTTGTTTAGAGATGTGTGTTTCTATGTTGTTTGGAGATGTGTGTTTCTATGTTGTTTAAATAGAGATGTGTGTTTCTATGTTGTTTAAATAGAGATGTGTGTTTCTATGTTGTTTAAATAGAGATGTGTGTTTCTATGTTGTTTAGAGATGTGTGTTTCTATGTTGTTTAAATGGAGATGTGTGTTTCTATGTGTTGTTTAAATAGAGATGTGTGTTTCTATGTTGTTTAAATGGAGATGTGTGTTTCTATGTTGTTTAGAGATGTGTGTTTCTATGTTGTTTAAATGGAGATGTGTGTTTCTATGTGTTGTTTAAATAGAGATGTGTGTTTCTATGTTGTTTAAATGGAGATGTGTGTTTCTATGTTGTTTAGAGATGTGTGTTTCTATGTTGTTTAAATAGAGATGTGTGTTTATATGTTGTTTAAATAGAGATGTGTGTTTCTATGTTGTTTAAATAGAGATGTGTGTTTCTATGTTGTTTAAATAGAGATGTGTGTTTCTATGTTGTTTAAATAGAGATGTGTGTTTCTATGTTGTTTAAATGGAGATGTGTGTTTCTATGTTGTTTAAATGGAGATGTGTGTTTCTATGTTGTTTAGAGATGTGTGTTTCTATGTTGTTTAAATGGAGATGTGTGTTTCTATGTTGTTTAGAGATGTGTGTTTCTATGTTGTTTAAATGGAGATGTGTGTTTCTATGTGTTGTTTAAATAGAGATGTGTGTTTCTATGTTGTTTAAATGGAGATGTGTGTTTCTATGTTGTTTAGAGATGTGTGTTTCTATGTTGTTTACATCGAGATGTGTGTTTCTATGTTGTTTAGAGATGTGTGTTTCTATGTTGTTTAAATGGAGATGTGTGTTTCTATGTTGTTTAGAGATGTGTGTTTCTATGTTGTTTAAATGGAGATGTGTGTTTCTATGTGTTGTTTAAATAGAGATGTGTGTTTCTATGTTGTTTAAATGGAGATGTGTGTTTCTATGTTGTTTAGAGATGTGTGTTTCTATGTTGTTTACATCGAGATGTGTGTTTCTATGTTGTTTAGAGATGTGTGTTTCTATGTTGTTTAAATGGAGATGTGTGTTTCTATGTTGTTTAGAGATGTGTGTTTCTATGTTGTTTAAATGGAGATGTGTGTTTCTATGTGTTGTTTAAATAGAGATGTGTGTTTCTATGTTGTTTAAATGGAGATGTGTGTTTCTATGTTGTTTAGAGATGTGTGTTTCTATGTTGTTTACATCGAGATGTGTGTTTCTATGTTGTTTAAATGGAGATGTGTGTTTCTATGTTGTTTAGAGATGTGTGTTTCTATGTTGTTTACATCGAGATGTGTGTTTCTATGTTGTTTAGAGATGTGTGTTTCTATGTTGTTTAAATGGAGATGTGTGTTTCTATGTTGTTTAAATGGAGATGTGTGTTTCTATGCTGTTTACATCGAGATGTGTGTTTCTATGTTGTTTAAATGGAGATGTGTGTTTCTATGCTGTTTAAATGGAGATGTGTGTTTCTATGTTGTTTAGAGATGTGTGTTTCTATGCTGTTTACATCGAGATGTGTGTTTCTATGCTGTTTACATCGAGATGTGTGTTTCTAAGTTGTTTAAATGGAGATGTGTGTTTCTACAGTATGTGTTGTTTGAATGGAGATGTGAGTTTCTAGTCGGTAGTTAAAAACACATCAACACATCATACAAAACACAAAATAACACTCAACACAAAAGTGCATTAATCAGTAGAGCAGCGTGAACTTAAAAACATCATAGACATAATTAACAATATCAATAATAATCAGCACCGACATGTCCTATGTGGCTTCCACCCGACACATTCAGAAATACAAACAGGAAATACACTGAGAAATACAAACAGGAAATACACTGAGAAATACAAACAGGAAATACACTGAGAAATACAAACAGGAAATACACTGAGAAATACAAACAGGAAATACACTGAGAAATACAAACAGGAAATACACTGAGAAATACAAACAGGAAATACACTGAGAAATACAAACAGGAAATACACTGAGAAATACAAACAGGAAATACACTGAGAAATACAAACAGGAAATACACTGAGAAATACAAACAGGAAATACACTGAGAAATACAAACAGGAAATACACTGAGAAATACAAACAGGAAATACACTGAGAAATACAAACAGGAAATACACTGAGAAATACAAACAGGAAATACACTGAGAAATACAAACAGGAAATACACTGAGAAATACAAACAGGAAATACACTGAGAAATACAAACAGGAAATACACTGAGAAATACAAACAGGAAATACACTGAGAAATACAAACAGGAAATACACTGAGAAATACAAACAGGAAATACACTGAGAAATACAAACAGGAAATACACTGAGAAATACAAACAGGAAATACACTGAGAAATACAAACAGGAAATACACTGAGAAATACAAACAGGAAATACACTGAGAAATACAAACAGGAAATACACTCAGAAATACAAACAGGAAATGCACTCAGAAATACAAACAGGAAATGCACTCAGAAATACAAACAGGAAATGCACTCAGAAATACAAACAGGAAATGCACTCAGAAATACAAACAGGAAATACACTCAGAAATACAAACATGAAATACACTCAGAAATACAAACATGAAATACTAGAAATGCACAAAAGAAATACACTCAGAAATTCACCCGGAAATACAAACAGGAAATACAAAAAGGAAATACACTCAGAAATACAAACAGGAAATACACTCATAAATACACCCGGAAATACAAACAGGAAATACACTCAGAAATACACCCGGAAATACAAACAGGAAATACACTCAGAAATACACCCGGAAATACAAACAGGAAATACACTCAGAAATACACTCAGAAATACAAACAGGAAATACACTCAGAAATACAAACAGGAAATACACTCAGAAATACAAACAGGAAATACACTCAGAAATACACCCAGAAATACAAACAGGAAATATACTCAGAAATACACTCAGAAATACAAACAGTGCATGGTTGCCTCCGCCGTCGGTAGGGATGGGAATCGAAAACCGGTTCCCGTTAGGAGCCGGTTCCTAATTGTCAGATTCCTGGAATCGCATGCCTCCGTGACTATCGATTCCTCTTATCGCTGCCAGGTTTTTCTGACAGTTGCGCATTTCAAAACAATAACGTTAGCGCCACGCATGTAGCCATGGCAGACTATTTGATTCCTTAAGGGCTCGAAATTGCCTGGGTTTTGGTCATATGCTCCCGAAATGCTCCCGCTGTTTGACTGTTTCTAAGTGCAGTGATTGAAATCTACTCAAATGCTTTAGAACCGAGTCATTCATTTACTTCGGGGCAACCTAACAGCCGCAGAGCTAACGCTAACTAACCAAGCTCATACAGACACACAGAGAGAGATAACAGCTGACAGCAGGTAGTACAAGTACAAATAAAAAAAAGGGGGTGGGGGCTGTTGTGTAAACCTTGTACTCTTTAGTTCACATATAATAAGAGACAGAGGGTTGACTGTGTGATCACGTTGACTGTTGTTTACTAGTAGGTAAGTCAGGAAGTACCGTGCAACATACAAACATGTCCGTGTAGCAACACGAGCCAGTACCTTACTTACAGGACAGGGGCGACCGGGGAGGGAGGGAGGGAGGGAGGGAGGGAGGGAGGGAGGGAGGGAGGGAGGTGTGTGTTTGTGTGTGTGTGTGTGTGTGTGTGTGTGTGTGTGTGTGTGTGTGTGTGTGTGCGTGCGTGCGTGCGTGTGTGTGTGTGTGTGTGTGTGTGTGTGTGTGTGTGTGCGTGTGTGTGTGTGTGTGTGTGTGCGTGTGTGTGTGTGTGTGTGTGTGTGTGTGTGTGCGTGTGTGTGTGTGTGTGTGTGTGTGCGCTGGTCTTCTGAAATACCAGAGACAGAGAAGTCAGAGGAATAACGACCTGTTGAATGCAACTACGGTTCAATAGATTAAATTAGTTTAAGATATTGAACTGTAGTTACATTCAACAGGTCGTTATTCAATAGATTAAAGTAGTTTAAGAATAAAAAAATTCAAAAAATAAAAAACATTTTAAATAAAGAGAATCTCAAATACATTATTTTATTTAAGTGTAGGCTATAGTAAAAAAAATGTACAGTGTTTGTATTTTTCTGACATGGGGGCTCAACAATAAATGACAATCAGAAATGTCATGTTGCATGTTGTTATTCTAACCAGCTTAGTTCTGTTGCATTTCCAATGTATTTATTTAAATTATAAATTTATCAGGGATCGATAAGGGAATCGATAAAGAATCGGATCGATAAGCAGAATCGATAATGGAATCGTATCGATAAAATCTTATCAATTCCCATCCCTAGCCGTCGGTGTGTGAATGTGTGAGTGAACGGGTGAATGTGAGGAACAAAATTGTAAAGAGCTTTGGATAAAAACACTATAAATACACCATTTTCCATTTACCATTCATAGTTAAAAACAGATGGACTACTTTCTGGTCGATGTATCACTATATTCACACTCCGAGTGGTTTGGGCTGACTTTACAAACGCCTCGGTTCTTTGCCTCGAGTAAAACAGCTCCGTTCAAACATCCACCCTCTCCTCCCTCCATTATCCTGGTAGTCGTTTTCAACAGAAGCGTTGTTTATTTGACCTGACCCTTACCTTACCCCCACGCCTAACCCCAACCGAAAATAGAGAGGGAGAAACGTTTTTGTCATCACCGGTTCTCAAAGATAGTAATTTATTTTTATTTGTGGCTTGGCCAACAAGGGATATAACCACATGGCGCACATCCGTGCAGGGGATGAGGGAGCGGATGAGGGAGCCGGTAGGCAGATGAGAGATCCCAGATGGGATGTGTTTTTATATGGTCCACATATCTGCAGGCAGAAACTATACGTTTCTTATGAAACCTTCTGAAGGCAGACACTATAAGTTTCTTATGAAACCTTCTGAAGGCAGACACTATAAGTTTCTTATGAAACCTTCTGAAGGCAGAAACTATAAGTTTCTTATGAAACCTTCTGAAGGCAGACACTATAAGTTTGTTATGAAACCTTCTGAAGGCAGACACTATAAGTTTCTTATGAAACCTTCTGAAGGCAGACACTATAAGTTTCTTATGAAACCTTCTGAAGGCAGACACTATAAGTTTGTTATGAAACCTTCTGAAGGCAGAAACGGTAGGTTACGCTCAGCCAATACTAGTATAACTAGGTTATCTACATAACCTACCGTTATACGCCGCATTCGCTATCGCGTCCCGCTCTGAGCCTTATGAGATATGGGGAAGAGCGGACGCGAAGCCCGACAAATGTACCCCCTGAGGACCCGTAAGCCCACATCAAGGGGTGTGGGGAGCCCTGTCACCCCATCCTCCCTAACGAAGGGGGGGCGCAGTCAACTCCACCTGAAATGCGAACAAGAGGGAAACTAGAACCCCTTGAACACACCATACAGGCGGAACCACGTGTGACTCAACACACTGTGGCCCATACCCATACACCCCTGCTACCCAACCAAAGGAAGGGAAGCAGGAAAGGCCACAGACCCCAGAACCGCCTGGGAGACAGAACCCCCGGTCATGTCCATGAGGTAAAACCTAACAAAGGGGCCCAGGGAGGACCACGAAGCCGCAGCACAGATGTCCTCCACCGAGGCCCCACCCAGGAGGGCGGCAGAGGCAGCCACCCCACGAGTGGAGTGCGCCCTGACGCCCCCAGGGGGATCCTGCCCAGCCAACGTGTAGCAGAGGGCAATACCCTCGCACAACCAATAGGCCAGACGCCGCTTCGACAGTGCCTTACCAGCATGAGCCCCACCGTAACAGACAAAAAGCTGATCGGTAACCCTGAAGCCCTGAGTACGGTTGAGGTAAAACCCCAAAGCACGGACTGGACATGACAGGTGAAGGCCCGCATCCAACTCACTAGCGTGAGGAGGAGGACGAAAAGCCTGAACCACAATATCCCGGGAGCGGAAGGAACTCCGGATATTCTTAGGCACGAAAGCAGGATTAGGTCGCAGAGTGGCACCGCAATCGGTCCGAAAAGACAGGCACTCTGGACGTACCGAGAGAGCACAGAGCTCACCTACGCGTTTAGCGGAAGTGACAGCCAGTAGGAACGCGGTCTTGAAGGTTCGCGGCCCGCAGCCAAAGGAGAACGCTCAGAGCCCCGCTTCTGAGGGTAACAGAAAGCGGACCGAACGGGGAGCGGGCTGCTTGCGGCAAAATGACGACGGGTTGGTATACCAAACCCGAAATCACCCAAAATGGCCGATCCCTCGGCCGCCAAGGCTGTCGGCCTCGCGATACCCTGTTGACACTCCAACCAGGGCACCACTGGCGGGGGAAACATGGCCGCCTGTCGAGGATCTCGCCACAGTCGTTGACGAGACCGTGCTCCCACCTCTGGCTGCACAGCGTGAGACGGTGTAGGACCCCGATCAATAACCGCCTGCGCCTCCACAGAACGCCCAAAAAGACTATCTGTGGAAAAAGGAGTCATGAGGAGAGAAAACCTATCCTCTTCCCCAAGAGGAGACTGCTCCAACCAAGCATGCCTAACAACTAAAGTTGATAGCATCCGAATCCTCCCCGCAGTTATAGCTTGCGACTGAGTCAAGATCTCTATAACACCACAAACATGAATCACGTTTACAATGTCGGTCTGACCCAAAGACCCACAACCCGACGCCATCTTGGATAGGAAAGTAGCCAGCTGAGCCACAACACTGGCCGCCGCTAAATGCCATCCTGCAGCAGTATACCACTCATTCGTCCATACTGCCACCCTCCGAGCCGATATGTTATCAAGCATCGGCCGGGCGGAACGCCGTTCATCCCCGCCTGGGCACAGGAAAAAAGCTACCTGGCTGCTCAGCCAAGGTACCCCCGGCCTGCACCCCGTTGTCAGCCCCTTCACCCGTAAAAAAGGTAAATAAAGCTCAGCAAACCCCCCCACATCCACCACCGACTGACCTTCATCAATGAAGCTGGCAAGAGGAGGGAAAAGCGGAAACCCGCGGCGGGGATTACTAGACATTCCAGCGTCAACATCAGTGTTAGCAGAAAAAACAGTAGTAGCATTAGCGTTAACAGCATGTTCCAGGATCGCCAAGACATCGCCCACGACAGTGGAACGATCGCCAAGCCGCCCCGGCCCCGGTGCTGAAACATACTCCACAGCACGACCAACACCGACATCGATGCCTACTGACACAGACCTCACCTTTGTACAAGCCGACCCGTTAGCCAAACCTTGTACGCTGCCCCTCGGTCCGTCGCCGTCAGCCGAGGAACCACCAGCATAGGTCTGCGTCGTCGAGACAAGCTCCGGAGAATCCAGGGAAACACAATCCTCCGGTAAGCCCTCAACATTACGAATCTTCTTTAATCTTTTCATCCTACTAGTTATCGTACGGTGCACGCATCCAAGTACGCTGGGATGAAAATAGAGGAAGGATGTGTGGTGACTAGAGTCACTGCTATATGGGCGGTGCCACCATGGGGGCGGAGCCCCATACAGGTGTGGTGCATGTATTTTTTGTTTGTGGGTGATACAATAGGTATCATAGGAGATAGTATATCTCATAAGGCTCAGAGCGGGACGCGATAGCGAATACGGCGTATAACTATAAGTTTGTTATGAAACCTTCTGAAGGCAGACACTATACGTTTCTTATGAAACCTTCTGAAGGCAGAAACTATATGTTTGTTATGAAACCTTCTGAAGGCAGACACTATAAGTTTGTTATGAAACCTTCTGAAGGCAGAAACTATAAGTTTCTTATGAAACCTTCTGAAGGCAGACACTATAAGTTTCTTATGAAACCTTCTGAAGGCAGACACTATAAGTTTCTTATGAAACCTTCTGAAGGCAGACACTATAAGTTTCTTATGAAACCTTCTGAAGGCAGACACGATAGCCTACTATACTGTACATAGTAATACTACTCTGTATGGGATAAAGGGATATCATGTTTTCACCCTGTGTGTCTCTCTATCCAGTTGTAGATGTTATCAGAGATGAATCCATCAGCTCTTCACTCCGTGGTCCATGCAGGAGATGGCAGAACTCTGTCCAGGTACAGTAGCAGTTCATTCTCCTTCTCCTTCTTCTTCTCCTTCTCCTTCTCCTTCTTCTCGTTTTTTTCTTCTTCTTTTTCTTCTTTTTCATCTTCTTCTCCTTCTTCTCCCTATTCTGTTTCCCCTTCTCTTCCTTCTTTTTTTTCATTTGTTTCTTCTTCTTCTTCTTCTTCTTCTTCTTCTTCTTCTTCTTCTTCTTCTTCTTCTTCTTCTTCTTCTTCTTCTTCTTCTTCTTCTTCTTCTTCTTCTTCTTCTTCTTCTTCTTCTTCTTCTTCTTCTTCTCTTCCTCCTCCTCCTTCTTCTTCTCCTTCTTCTTCTTCTTCTCCTTCTTCTTCTCCTTCTCCTTCTTCTTCTTCTTCTCCTTCTTCTTCTCCTTCTTCTTCTCCTTCTTCTTCTTCGTCTTCTTCTTCTTCTTCTTCTTCTTCTTCTTCTTCTTCTTCTTCTTCTTCTTCTTCTTCTTCTTCTTCTTTTCCCTTTGTCTAACCTGTATTTTAGAATATTTGTGACCATCATTTAACCACAAAGGTCAATTAAGAATAAATGTTTGACATATTTAAAATGTTGCCAGAGTCTTAAGGTGACATATCAGTGATAGATTAAAACTCAATCAAGACGGGAGATATGTCAACAAAGTCCCTGACAGATAAGAACAGTAAAGTGCAGGATACCAGCAGAGTGTCTCTACCATGTTGTTGCATGGGCTCACTTTGCAATGGGGTTTGACTCTATTGGAACGTGTCCGTCAACAAGCACCTATCTTACGTGGCCGTGCATCAACCTTTAAATTGTATCACTTATCTATTCTCTTTGGTTTAATCTTGTGTTGTGTTGTAACAGGACAGTTATTTATAGGCCACTCAGATTCACAATTAGCTGACTTACTGTTAGAGCACAGGTCGATATACAAATAGTTTCATTGTCTTCAGAATGTCCCCATTTACTTCTGCTTAGTATGCTTACTGTACCATGACAATAAGTGACTTCTGTTACTACCTGTATGCTTAGCATGACGTTAAGTGACTTCTGCTAGTGTGCTTAGCATGACGATAAGTGACTTCTGTTACTACCTGTATGCTTAGCATGACGTTAAGTGACTTCTGCTAGTGTGCTTAGCATGACGTTAAGTGACTTCTGCTAGTGTGCTTAGCATGACGTTAAGTGACTTCTGCTAGTGTGCTTAGCGTGACGATAAGTACATGTTGGGTGGACTGAAAGGACTCACAGTTTTAGCAAACTAGATGGGCTTCTTAAATTTTTTTAAAAAGACTGTCCCTTTGTTGTGTATCATGTTTTTTTAAGCAATTACTCAAATATAAGGTTCTACATAAATATGAAACCTCATTATTATCCTAGTTATATTTGATCTATAACATAGCTGTGTTCAAATAGTGACAAAGGGGAAAAGAAAAAAGAAAAAGAAAAACATATATATATACAAAAGTATAAAAAAAATACATAAATAAATGTGTGAATGAATGAATGAATGAATGAATGAATGAATGAATGAATGAATGAATGAATGAATGAATGAATGAATGGATGAATGAATGAATGAATGAATGAATGAATGAATGAATGAATGAATTAAAACTTTATTTAACAGATTGCAGAATGGGTACAATACAGTACGGTTCAATACACACATTTGTTAAGGGGATGCAGACCAGAGAAAGACTTTCGTCTTGTTTACATCAGGGTCCCCCATTTTCAATTCATAGTGTATACGTTTTGTACATAAAACTATGAAACGTTTGTAACCTTTCCTAAATGATATACTGAATTATGTTTCTTTTTTGTATTTTTTTGTGTGTAAATAGTGTAATGTAAAAAGGGTAGGCAATTATAAGCCTCGGCTTCAGCCTACACTTTTTTTGGAAGTGCTACTACTATGCTTTGTTATACAAAAAAAAGACAGAAATAAAATCCTTCATTCATTCATTCATGTATTCCAGGGGTGAGTTCCTGTCCCTGCTGAATAACTACAACTGTTTCCTGAAAGACCAAACTCAGCTCCACCTCAGTTACTACCAGGTATATATCTTAATACTACACCTCACTACAGGTATATATCTTTAATACTACACCTCACTACCAGGTATATATATTTAATACTACACCTCACCAACTACCAGGTATATATATTTAATACTACACCTCACCAACTACCAGGTATATATCTTTAATACTACACCTCACTACAGGTATATATATTTAATACTACACCTCACTACCAGGTATATATATTTAATACTACACCTCACCAACTACCAGGTATATATCTTTAATACTACACCTCACTACAGGTATATATATTTAATACTACACCTCACTACAGGTATATATATTTAATACTACACCTCACTACCAGGTATATATCTTTAATACTACACCTCACTACAGGTATATATATTTAATACTACACCTCACTACCAGGTATATATCTTTAATACTACACCTCACTACCAGGTATATATCTTTAATACTACACCTCACTACAGGTATATATCTTTAATACTACACCTCACTACCATGTATATATCTTTAATACTACACCTCACTACCAGGTATATATCTTTAATACTACACCTTACTCACTACCAGGTATATATATTTAATACTACACCTTACTCACTACCAGGTATATATATTTAATACTACACCTCAGAACCAGGTATATATCTTTAATACTACACCTCACTACAGGTATATATCTTTAATACTACACCTTACTCACTACCAGGTATATATATGTAATACTACACCTCACTACCAGGTATATATCTTTAATACTACACATCACTACCAGGTATATATCTTTAATACTACACCTCACTACAGGTATATATCTTTAATACTACACCTCACTACCAGGTATATATATATAATACTACACCTCACTCCCAGGTATATATATTTAATACTACACCTCACTACCAGGTATATATATTTAATACTACACCTCACTACAGGTATATATATTTAATACAACACCTCACTACAGGTATATATATTTAATACTACACCTCACTACCAGGTATATATATTTAATACTACACCTCACTAACTACCAGGTATATATATTTAATACTACACATCACTACCAGGTATATATATTTAATACTACACATCACTACCAGGTATATATATTTAATACTACACCTCACTACAGGTATATATATTTAATACTACACCTCACTAACTACCAGGTATATATCTTTAATACTACACCTCACTACAGGTATGTATATTTAATACTACACCTCACTACAGGTATATATATTTAATACTACACCTCACTACCAGGTATATATATTTAATACTACACCTCACTACCAGGTATATATATTTAATACTACACCTCACTAACTACCAGGTATATATATTTAATACTACACCTCACTACAGGTATATATATTTAATACTACACCTCACTAACTACCAGGTATATATCTTTAATACTACACCTCACTACAGGTATATATATTTAATACTACACCTCACTACAGGTATATATATTTAATACTACACCTCACTACAGGTATATATCTTTAATACTACACCTCACTACCAGGTATATATATTTAATACTACACCTCACTACCAGGTATATATATTTAATACTACACCTCACTACCAGGTATATATCTTTAATACTACACCTCACTACAGGTATATATCTTTAATACTACACCTCACTACAGGTATATATCTTTAATACTACACCTCACTACCAGGTATATATCTTTAATACTACACCTCACTACAGGTATATATCTTTAATACTACACCTCACTACAGGTATATATCTTTAATACTACACCTCACTACCAGGTATATATCTTAAATACCACACCTCACTACATGTATATATATTTAATACTACACCTCACTATCTACCAGGTATATATCTTTAATACTACACCTCACTACAGGTATATATATTTAATACTACACCTCACTACAGGTATATATCTTTAATACTACACCTCACTACAGGTATATATCTTTAATACTACACCTCACTAACTACCATGTATATATATTTAATAATACACCTCACTACCAGGTATATATATTTAATACTACACCTCACTACCAGGTATATATCTTTAATACTACACCTCACTACCAGGTATATATATTTAATACTACACCTCACTAACTACCATGAATATATATTTAATACTACACCTCACTACAGGTATATATCTTTAATACTACACCTCACTACAGGTATATATATTTAATACTACACCTCACTACCAGGTATATATCTTTAATACTACACCTCACTACAGGTATATATCTTTAATACTACACCTCACTACCAGGTATATATATATTTAATACTACACCTCACTACAGGTATATATCTTTAATACTACACCTCACTACCAGGTATATATATTTAATACTACACCTCACTACCAGGTATATATATTTAATACTACACCTCACTAACTACCAGGTATATATATTTAATACTACACCTCACTACAGGTATATATATTTAATACTACACCTCACTAAATACCAGGTATATATATTTAATACTACACCTCACTACAGGTATATATATTTAATACTACACCTCACTACCAGGTATATATATATATATAATACTACACCTCACTACAGGTATATTTAATACTACACCTCACTACCAGGTATATATATATATATAATACTACACCTCACTACAGGTATATATCTTTAATACTACACCTCACTACAGGTATATATATTTAATACTACACCTCACTAAATACCAGGTATATATCTTTAATACTACACCTCACTACCAGGTATATATATTTAATACTACACCTCACTAACTACCAGGTATATATCTTTAATACTACACCTCACTACAGGTATACATATTTAATACTACACCTCACTACAGGTATATATCTTTAATACTACACCTCACTACAGGTATATATATTTAATACTACACCTCACTACCAGGTATATATCTTTAATACTACACCTCACTACAGGTATATATCTTTAATACTACACATCACTACCAGGTATATATCTTTAATACTACACCTCACTACAGGTATATATCTTTAATACTACACCTCACTACAGGTATATATCTTTAATACTACACCTCACTACAGGTATATATCTTTAATACTACACCTCACTACCAGGTATATATATTTAATACTACACCTCACTACCAGGTATATATATTTAATACTACACCTTACTACAGGTATATATCTTTAATACTACACCTCACTAACTACCAGGTATATATATTTAATACTACACCTCACTACCAGGTATATATCTTTAATACTACACCTCACTAACTACCAGGTATATATATTTAATACTACACCTCACTACCAGGTATATATCTTTAATACTACACCTCACTACAGGTATATATATGTAATACTACACCTCACTACCAGGTATATATATTTAATACTACACCTCACTAACTACCAGGTATATATCTTTAATACTACACCTCACTACAGGTATATATCTTTAATACTACACCTCACTACCAGGTATATATCTTTAATACTACACCTCACTACCAGGTATATATATTTAATACTACACATCACTACCAGGTATATATCTTTAATACTACACCTCACTACAGGTATATATATGTAATACTACACCTTACTCACTACCAGGTATATATATTTAATACTACACCTCACTCACTACCAGGTATATATCTTTAATACTACACCTCACTACAGGTATACATATTTAATACTACACCTCACTACAGGTATATATCTTTAATACTACACCTCACTACAGGTATATATATTTAATACTACACCTCACTACCAGGTATATATCTTTAATACTACACCTCACTACAGGTATATATCTTTAATACTACACATCACTACCAGGTATATATCTTTAATACTACACCTCACTACAGGTATATATCTTTAATACTACACCTCACTACAGGTATATATCTTTAATACTACACCTCACTACAGGTATATATCTTTAATACTACACCTCACTACCAGGTATATATATTTAATACTACACCTCACTACCAGGTATATATATTTAATACTACACCTTACTACAGGTATATATCTTTAATACTACACCTCACTTACTACCAGGTATATATATTTAATACTACACCTCACTACCAGGTATATATCTTTAATACTACACCTCACTAACTACCAGGTATATATATTTAATACTACACCTCACTACCAGGTATATATCTTTAATACTACACCTCACTACAGGTATATATATGTAATACTACACCTCACTACCAGGTATATATATTTAATACTACACCTCACTAACTACCAGGTATATATCTTTAATACTACACCTCACTACAGGTATATATCTTTAATACTACACCTCACTACCAGGTATATATCTTTAATACTACACCTCACTACCAGGTATATATATTTAATACTACACATCACTACCAGGTATATATATTTAATACTACACCTCACTACAGGTATATATATTTAATACTACACCTTACTCACTACCAGGTATATATATTTAATACTACACCTCACTCACTACCAGGTATATATATTTAATACTACACCTCACTACCAGGTATATATATTTAATACTACACCTCACTACAGGTATATACCTTTAATACTACACCTCACTACAGGTATATATCTTTAATACTACACCTTACTACCAGGTATATATCTTTAATAATACACCTCACTACCAGGTATATATCTTTAATACTACACCTCACTACCAGGTATATATATTTAATACTACACCTCACTAACTACCAGGTATATATCTTTAATACTACACCTCACTACCAGGTATATATCTTTAATACTACACCTCACTACAGGTATATATCTTTAATACTACACCTCACTACCAGGTATATATCTTTAATACTACACCTCACTACAGGTATATCACAATCTGCTCCTCCAGAACTGACTCTACCCATCCACGACAGTTTGCTAGTAACCCGGCTAATCTCTCCTACCCTCCTACAGCCACTAATACACCTGTCACAGTACGGGGAGGCTTATGGAATTGTCAATCAGCAGTCAAGAAAGCTGACTTCATTACTGCCTACGCCCATAGTCTAAATCTGCAGCTCCTGGCTCTAACTGAGACCTGGATAACCCCCAATAACTCATCAACACCTGCAGCATTATCTACAAACTATAACTTCACTCACACACCTCGACCTTCCAGACGGGGTGGAGGCACTGCCCTCATGACATCTCCTTCATGGGCTACAAACGTAACACCACTCCCAGAACTGTCACTCTCCTCTCTCGAATATCATGCAGTATCTGTCTCTAATCCTTTCAATCTCACCATTGTTACACTCTACCGCCCTCCAGGTCCGCTCGATCACTTCACAGATGAGCTGGACATGCTTCTTAGCTCCTTACCGGAAGATGGTACCCCTCTCCTTCTACTGGGCGACTTCAACCTGCCTGACTCATCTCAGTCAGTCATAGTAGTCTCCCTCCTACAATCGTTTGACCTGACTCCCACTGCCATGCCTCCCACCCACAAAGCAGGCAACTCCTCACTCAACTCGGGGGTGGTCCCCACCTCCCTAAAACAAGCCAGAGTCACGCCGCTCATAAAAAAACCAACCCTGAACCCTACTGTCATAGGCAACTACCGTCCTGTCTCTCTTCTCTCCTTCCTTTCTAAAACACTTGAACGTGCTGTATCCAACCAACTTACTACTTATCTCTTACAGAATGACCTCCTAGACCCTAATCAGTCAGGCTTCAGGACTGGTCACTCCACAGAGACAGCCCTCATTGCGGTCACAGAGGCACTTCACTTAGCAAAAGCGAAAGGCCTCTCCTCTGTCCTGATTCTCCTAGATCTATCTGCAGCCTTCGACACAGTCAACCACCAGATCCTCCTTGCGGCCCTCGCAGGAATGGGAGTGGCTGGCTCTGCGCTGACATGGCTGTCATCATACCTCAATGACCGCTCCTACCAAGTGTCATGGAGAGGGACCCTGTCGGCCACCCGCCCCCTGCGGACGGGTGTCCCCCAGGGCTCGGTTTTAGGACCCCTTCTCTTCTCCCTCTACACTAAATCACTGGGTAACATTATCACGTCTCATGGCTTCTCCTACCATTGTTATGCCGACGATACTCAACTCTTCCTCTCCTTCCCTCCCTCAGATATCCACGTCTCTGTGCGGATCTCGGCCTGTCTGTCCGACATCTCAGCCTGGATGACGTCCAACCACCTCAAACTGAACCTAAGCAAAACAGAATTGCTCCACCTGCCGGCCAAATCCTCCCCCCTAACCGACCTTTCAATCACAGTCGAGAATGCAGCGGTGACTGCGTCCCCGACCGCCAAGAACCTTGGTGTTGTCCTCGACGACCAGTTGAACTTCTCTGCTCACATCGCAGCGACGACCAGAACCTGCCGATTCCTCCTGAGCAACGTCAGAAGGATACGCCCCTTCCTGACAAAAGAAGCCACCCAACTCCTCGTCCAATCAACAGTCATCTCCCGCCTCGACTACTGCAATGCACTGCTCGCTGGCCTCCCGGCCACTGCCACTAAGCCTCTTCAACTCATTCAGAACGCAGCAGCCCGCCTGATCTCAAACCTACCGAAGTCGGCCCATGTCACCCCACTTCTTAGGGACCTGCACTGGCTCCCCATTGCTGCACGAATCCGCTTCAAGGCCCTCGACCTAGCATACCGTGCGGCAAAGGGAACCGCTCCCGCCTACCTCCGGTCAATGGTCTCTAACTACACACCCTCAAGACCCCTACGCTCTGCATCTTCTGGCCGCCTCAGACCTACTCCTATCCAAGCTCCGGGAGGGTCATCAAAGAGAAGTCGCCTATTCTCAGTCCTTGCCCCACAATGGTGGAATGAACTACCCACCCCAGTTAGGACAGCCGAATCACGTCCAATCTTTCGCCGTCGACTAAAGACGCACTTCTTCAACCATTATCTGAATTAAAAAAAAAAAAAAAAATCTAACCCTAACTAACCGTACTGTCATGCACTTGTCCTAATAAACTAACCTACACTGTAGCACTCAACACTTTGATGAACATTGTTGCTCAGCTGATAGAGTTGTGCCCTTCCTGATGGCTTGTCGTACAGAACTTGTAAGTCGCTTTGGATAAAAGCGTCAGCTAAATGACTAAATGTAAATGTAATGTAATGTAGGTATATATCTTTAATACTACACCTCACTACCAGGTATATATATTTAATACTACACCTCACTACAGGTATATATCTTTAATACTACACCTCACTACCAGGTATATATCTTTAATACTACACCTCACTACCAGGTATATCAAGTCAAGTCAAGTCAAGAGTTTTAATTGTCACGGCATACAAGTATACAATGAAATGCGGGTGGTCTTGCCCGCAACGATGTGCAATACAGTGGTACAACATATAATAGAATCCAATAAAAAACAACATTGTGCAATAAACAGGTAACAGGTAACATGGTGTGACATCTCGGTATATGTACATAGTTATTTACAGAGCATATAGGACATGCTAGGTAGCTTTGGTAGTGCAATACACTGTTCCTGTTATTCTAATTTAAAGTGGCCTTTCCTTTTGGCCATAAGTGTGCGTGTGTGCGTCATGAGTGTGTGCCCGCTCATGTTAAAGTGTTAAGTGGCTGCTAGTGTGTGAGCGTGCACAGCGTGCGTGTCGTGTGTGTGTTCATGTGTGCTTGTGTGTGGATAGTTCAGTGTTCTGTGGCACTCAATGTTCATTGTTCAGGGCTCTGATGGCCTGGGGGAAGAAGCTGAGCCTAAGCCGCTCTGTCCTAGTAGCTGGGGTTCGCAGGCGTCTGCCTGACCTCAGCAGCTGGAACAGGCTGTTATTGGGGTGGTGAGGGTCTTTCATTATCCTGCAGGCTCTGGATTTGCACCTCTTGTTGTATAGAACCTGCAGGGGAGGTAGTGCAATACCCGTGGTACGCTCGGCTGAGCGCACCACTCTCTGTAGGGCCTTCTTGTCCTGTGCCGTGCTGTTTCCATACCAGGCAGTGATGTTTCCGGTCAAGATGCTCTCTACAGCTCCTGAGTAGAAGGACTGGAGTATCTTCCCCGATACTCTGAACTTCCTTAACTGTCTCAGGTGGTAGAGGCGCTGTTTCGCCTTCTTTACTACTGTGTCTATGTGTGTTGACCATGTCAGATCCTCTGAGATGTGGACCCCCAGGTACTTAAAGCTGCTCACCCTGTCCACGGTAGCCCCGTTAATCATCAGTGGTGTGTGTGTCTCCTGCTGTCCTCTCCTATAATACTATAATATATATCTTTAATACTACACCTCACTACCAGGTATATATCTTTAATACTACACCTCACTACCAGGTATATATATTTAATACTACACCTCACTACCAGGTATATATATTTAATACTACACCTCACTACAGGTATATATATTTAATACTACACCTCACTAACTACACCAGGTAAACTGTATATCCTTAGCATGTTGTTTACTAATAAAGGGTAGATATTGTTTTCTTAGTGGTGGTTAGCTGGTTAGACATGATGTGTGTGTGCGTGTGTATGTGTGTGTGTGTGTTTATAGAGTTGTATTATTCATTTGATACTTAAGGAGCTTCTTTTTGTTTAAAATTTATATATATATTTTTTTATTATAATCCACTATGTCTCGTTATTATGCAATGCACAGTCTGGGGGGGGGGCACAGGGGCAGGATTTCACTGCACTACTTGCACAATTGTATGTGACAAATAAACCTTTAACCTTTAACACTATGTGTGTGTGCGTGTGTGTCTGTGTGTGTATGTGTCTGTGTGTATTTCGTTAAGGGTGCATTTGAAACTTACACAAATATCATCCTGTTAAATGTTACATTTTATTGCTAGACCCTATAAAAATTGTGTAAGATTTATACACAGTACATCCATAAGGCGCGCGCTCTCTCTCTCTCTCTCTCTCTCTCTCTCTCTCTCTCTCTCTCTCTCTCTCTCTCTCTCTCTCTCTCTCTCTCTCTCTCTCTCTCTCTCTCTCTCTATCCCTTTAATCAATGTTATTGATTCTCTCTCTCTCCTCTCTCTCCTCCTCTCTCCCTCTCTCCCTCTCTCCCTCTCTCTCCTCTCTCTCCTCTCTCTCCCTCTCTCCCTCCCTCCCTCTCTCCCTCCCTCCCTCTCTCTCTCTCTCTCTCTCTCTCTCTCTCTCTCTCTCTCTCTCTCTCTCTCTCTCTCTCTCTCTCTCTCTCTCTCTCTCTCTCTCTCTCTCTCTCTCTCTCTCTCTCTCTCTCTCTCTCTCTCTCTGACAGAGTGAAGGGGAGGAGCTGGTGGTGGAGGGCTTCCTGAATATCTCCTGGGGGGTGGGATGGCCCATCAGGCTCAAGATACAGGACGACAGACAGATGCTCCCATTGGCCGGACTTCCGTCACCTGACCCCATGGGCCCAATCAGTCCTGTCAGTCCTGTCGGAGGCAAGAGGTTGCTTTCCACTTTTATACCACATGTATCCCAACAGCAGACTGCCAGAGGTCATAGGTCAAACGGCCGCAGAGTAGCAGATAAAACAGTGGAAACGTAAAGAAAATAGCAGTGATCTGAATCATGCGGTTTTTTCCCACAAGCTTGAGATATTCTTACACTCTGTCATCCGAGTTGTAGGTTTTGGCGGCACTTCTGAGCGTCCTGCGCTCTCCCTCCGAGTCCCGAGTCCCGGGGCCGAACATGGACTCACGGCACATCAATCTCCGGAGCTTTTCTCTCGCTCTGTATATACAGGGAGGTGTAGTGGTTACGTCAGTGTTGTTTCCCACGCGGTCCACCCCACTTGAAATGGCAATGTATTCTCAATGGACACATTTCTAAATCGTCTCCCCTTGTGCTGTCCTAACGATGAGGGAGCTCACTGGGCTTAGGGAGAGGAAAAGATACATCATGTTTAAAGCCATATCATTTTAACTGTTTACTATTTTTAAAACATTTTTTTACCCATGTTTAACATTCATAGCCTATTCTCAAGATATCTGTAAAAAATTACACATATTTTCGAATTTTAACCACTTAAATTAGTGTTTGTTTGATACCACGTCAGTTTTTATTGAAAAAATATGTCTTTTCATCGAAAAAGACGGATACTTGTTTGTTTTGACCATATTTTTAATATTTATTTTTGATAAAGACCAATTAGGAATATCTCGACGAATTACCTCTGAATATGAATCAAAAGAAATATTAAAGATTCGCTCATTAGTTCGACCACAAACGCAGTTGAGGCGAAACTTTACCAAGTGGGCAACTGCGAATTGCGTTTCAAAAGAAACGACTACATGTTGTTTTTGACCATATTTCTAATATTTATTTTTGATAAATACCAATTAGGAATATCTCGACGAATTACCCCTGAATACGAATCAAAAAAAATATTAAAGATTCGCTCATTAGTTCGACCACAAACGGCGTTGATGCGAAGGTTCTGTCTTGAAAATTCACTCGCTTCCCGAGTCACCCCCCCCCCCACCACAACAGAGTTTCTCATCGAAAAAGACGGATGAATGTTTGTTTTGACCATATTTCTAATATTTATTTTTGATAAAGACCAATTAGGAATATCTCGACGAATTACCTCTGAATATGAATCAAAAAAAATATTAAAGATTCGCTCATTAGTTCGACCACAAACGCAGTTGAGGCGAAACTTTACCAAGTGGGCAACTGCGAATTGCGTTTCAAAAGAAACGACTACATGTTGTTTTTGACCATATTTCTAATATTTATTTTTGATAAATACCAATTAGGAATATCTCGACGAATTACCCCTGAATACGAATCAAAAAAAATATTAAAGATTCGCTCATTAGTTCGACCACAAACGCAGTTGAGGCGAACGTTACGAAGCGCTCAGCGGTTCGAAATGTTGTTTGACCATATTTCTAATATTTATTTTTGATAAATACCAATTAGGAATATCTCGACGAATTACCTCTGAATATGAATCAAAAAAAATATTAAAGATTCGCTCATTAGTTCGACCACAAACGCAGTTGAGGCGAAACTTTACCAAGTGGGCCACTGACCTGCATTATCCTCCGGGCGCTCGATGTACTGCCCCGGCCAGAATATTCGGCTCGGCTCGCTGGTGAAACAAGGACCAGAGGTGATCCGCGCAGTACACTTCCTCGTTGGCGCGTGCCGCCTATGGGGGTCCTGTTTTTTCGGCGTGTGGCGCGCTGCAGACTGCGCGGTCCGGTCGCCTCTGGTTCTGTCTTGAAAATCCACTCGCCGCCCCCCCCCCCCCCCACCACAAAACCTGTGTGCCGAGTTTCAAGCACTATCAGCCCGCCACAGTCTATTCACCTCCCCTGACTTGTGGCAAAGTTATCTGTGGAGCAATGACGCCACCATGAGTTTTACATCGGTAACAGCACACCCCAGCAATTGCAGGGTCCTTGTCTCGTGGAATATTCAAAGCATGGCAAGATATAGAGAGAATTGAACGAATAAGAGCAGATTTAAAAATGCTTAAAAATGCCGTTTTAACGTTGGAGTGGATGAGAGTAGAAATAGTAACTAGGGGTGAAGAAGGCACTAAATCTGTCTCTCCTATTTCTAGAGTGTTTCATGTTCTAAGCTTTTCACACAATGAACATATATGTAAAATTAAGATATTTACCCAATTTCATGAAATAATAATAAACACAGACACCGCTGTGCTCACACACACACTCAAAATATTTCAAAAAAGTAGAAAAAGCGACTAGGGGTGCACAAGGGTTAAATGAAGCATGAACATTGTACACGGTGTACCTTTCTGTGTGTATTCAGCCACAATCAACATGAAAAAAATCACAATTAATTGTAAAAGTAGCATCTTTTTTAACGACAAATTAAACAACCTTTTAACTAACTTTATTTCAACCAAAATTGCTTAAACAATAATGTTAGTGATAGAAGGGAACTCATTTTGTGCAAAAATGGAAAGCTTGCTAATGTTCATGTGGCAGAATTATAGCTGATAGCTGATAATCCATTTTCCCAATGATACGGGTGGAGCGCACGGGACACTAAAGTGACGGCAGACTACTCCTCCCTATATATAAAATGGTTGTAAACAGGGCCGGCTATAGCTATGGCCAGGGGTGGGCTTAGCCCTACCGAATGTGAGTCTTGCCCACCCGTTTGAAAGTCGAAGACAAATTTAAATAAATGTGGTCAGCCAATGGAAAAACAGCGCTAGCGGTAGGATTGGGTCGGGCAGCAGCCTACAGCCCGCCTCCAAAGTGTCTCTTCTCCGAGGGCGGGGCTAGTCCGACTCCGGAGAAGACATTAAGCACATGTCTCATAATGTTGGCGTGTTCCTTTAATGACCACACCATAGTAAACAGGCATGAAGCAGTCTTCTTACCTGCAAAACTACAAGCCAGATAACCTGTTTGTTAGGAACCACAGGTCGAAAGTCACACGAACTCTCTTTAAATTTAAAGTGGTATTTTGACACACGTGAACAACCTGACTGGCGTTCCCTGCGCTGCGGACGTCTTCAACTGTGTTCCATCTGCTTTCCATCATTGTCCTTAATTCATTGTGTTGCATGCGAAGACACTGTAACCCTACTATAATGTATTGATACTGTGTGTACACATCCAGGGGCGGAGCGTCCTCTAGGCGACATAGGCGGTTGCCTAGAGCGCCTCCCAGAGGGGGGCGCCAAAAACTGTGCAGAGCCAAAAAAAAACTATTTATATATATATATATATCTTTTTTTTTACTGAACACCTTTTTTTTGCACCCCCCTCTATATCTGCAACCAATAATTTGACATAGCTACGTTTGTTTATTTGTTTTAATTCTTTAGTGTGCACTTTACATTTATTCTCACCTCTTGATCTTGTTTGTAATAAATAAAGGTGCAGTACTCTACTGTATAACTGTTAAGATGTTTTGATCTTTTTTGGGATGGGGGGGGGGGGGGGGGGGGGGGGCGCACAGTGGTGAAGCTTGCCTAGGAGCGCCAAATGTGCTAGGTCCGGTCCTGCACGCACATCTGCCATAGAGTTGTATGCTTAACCCGTTAACTGCCACACGACAGCCGGTTAACCCTTTCACTGTGACAATACAGAAGGTTAGCCCTTTACTATCACACAACCGACGGCGATGCTCCATCATTAGCATCATTAGCTCCGTGGATGCGGAGCTAATGATGCTAATGATGGAGCATCGCCGTCGGTTGTGTGATAGTAAAGGGTTAACCTTCTGTTGTGTGGCAGTGAACAAAAAAAGATAAATATTCGGATCAGAGGGACCTCCACATCCTACTCTAAATGAAGCCTGTGGTGGGTCTTCCCAACACGTGTGTCTCTGCAGGGGGATGACTCGGTGGGGGGAGTACGTCGACCTTCACCAGATAGACGAGATGAGGGAGATACTGCAGGACACAGGAGACAACGGCTACACACCAGGTTGGTTTTCCATTTAAATCTGTGGGATAAAGCCTCTGTCTCCTCTGTGTCTCCTCTGTATCCTCTCTGTCTCCTCTCTGTCTCCTCTATGTCTCCTCTGTCTCCTCTGTCTCCTCTCTGTCTCCTCTGTCTCTCTGTCTCCTCTGTCTCCTCTCTGTCTCCTCTGTCTCTCTGTCTCATCTGTCTCCTCTCTGTCTCCTCTGTGTCTCCTATGTGTCTCCTCTGTGTCTCCTCTCTGTCTCCTCTCTGTCTCCTCTCTGTCTCCTCTGTCTCCTCTCTGTCTCCTCTCTCTCCTCTGTCTCCTCTCTGTCTCCTCTGTGTCTCCTCTGTGTCTCCTCTCTGTCTCCTCTCTGTCTCCTCTGTCTCCTCTGTCTCCTCTCTGTCTCCTCTCTGTCTCCTCTGTCTCCTCTGTCTCCCCTCTGTCTCCTCTGTCTCCTCTGTCTCCTTTGTCTCCTCTGTCTCCTTTGTCTCCTCTGTCTCCTCTGTGTCTCTTCTGTCTCTTCTGTCTCCTCTGTCTCCTCTGTGTCTCCTCTGTCTCCTCTGTCTCCTCCTGTCTCCTCTGTCTCCTCTGTCTCCTCTGTCTCTCTGTCTCCTCTGTCTCCTCTGTCTCCTCTGTGTCTCCTCTGTCTCCTCTCTGTCTCCTCTCTGTCTCCTCTATGTCTCCTCTGTCTCCTCTGTCTCCTCTCTGTCTCCTCTGTCTCTCTGTCTCCTCTGTCTCCTCTGTGTCTCCTATGTGTCTCCTCTGTGTCTCCTCTCTGTCTCCTCTCTGTCTCCTCTCTGTCTCCTCTCTCTCCTCTGTCTCCTCTCTGTCTCCTCTGTGTCTCCTCTGTGTCTCCTCTCTGTCTCCTCTGTCTCCTCTGTGTCTCCTCTCTGTCTCCTCTCTGTCTCCTCTCTGTCTCTCCTCTGTCTCCTCTCTGTCTCCTCTGTGTCTCCTCTCTGTCTCCTCTCTGTCTCCTCTGTCTCCTCTGTGTCTCCTCTCTGTCTCCTCTCTGTCTCCTCTGTCTCCTCTGTCTCCCCTCTGTCTCCTCTGTCTCCTCTGTCTCCTTTGTCTCCTCTGTCTCCTTTGTCTCCTCTGTCTCCTCTGTGTCTCTTCTGTCTCTTCTGTCTCCTCTGTCTCCTCTCTGTCTCCTCTGTCTCCTCTGTCTCCTCTGTCTCCTCTGTCTCCTCCTGTCTCCTCTGTCTCCTCTGTCTCTCTGTCTCCTCTGTCTCCTCTCTGTCTCCTCTCTGTCTCCTCTGTCTCCTCTGTCTCCTCTCTGTCTCTCTGTCTCCTCTGTCTCCTCGGTCTCCTCTATCTCCTCTCTGTCTCCTTTCTGTCTCCTCTGTGTCTCCTCTGTCTCCTCTGTCTCCTCCTGTCTCCTCTGTCTCCTCTGTCTCCTCTGTCTCTCTGTCTCCTCTGTCTCCTATGTCTCCTCTGTGTCTCCTCTGTCTCCTCTCTGTCTCCTCTCTGTCTCCTCTATGTCTCCTCTGTCTCCTCTGTCTCCTCTCTGTCTCCTCTGTCTCTCTGTCTCCTCTGTCTCCTCTGTGTCTCCTATGTGTCTCCTCTGTGTCTCCTCTCTGTCTCCTCTCTGTCTCCTCTCTGTCTCCTCTCTCTCCTCTGTCTCCTCTCTGTCTCCTCTGTGTCTCCTCTGTGTCTCCTCTCTGTCTCCTCTGTCTCCTCTGTGTCTCCTCTCTGTCTCCTCTCTGTCTCCTCTCTGTCTCTCCTCTGTCTCCTCTCTGTCTCCTCTGTGTCTCCTCTCTGTCTCCTCTCTGTCTCCTCTGTCTCCTCTGTGTCTCCTCTCTGTCTCCTCTCTGTCTCCTCTGTCTCCTCTGTCTCCCCTCTGTCTCCTCTGTCTCCTCTGTCTCCTTTGTCTCCTCTGTCTCCTTTGTCTCCTCTGTCTCCTCTGTGTCTCTTCTGTCTCTTCTGTCTCCTCTGTCTCCTCTCTGTCTCCTCTGTCTCCTCTGTCTCCTCTGTCTCCTCCTGTCTCCTCTGTCTCCTCTGTCTCTCTGTCTCCTCTGTCTCCTCTCTGTCTCCTCTCTGTCTCCTCTGTCTCCTCTGTCTCCTCTCTGTCTCTCTGTCTCCTCTGTCTCCTCGGTCTCCTCTATCTCCTCTCTGTCTCCTTTCTGTCTCTTCTGTCTCCTCTGTCTCCTCTGTATCTCCTCTGTCTCCTCTGTCTCCTCTCTGTCTCCTCTGTCTCCTCTGTCTCCTCTCTGTCTCCTTTCTGTCTCCTCTGTCTCCTCTCTGTCTCCTCTCTGTCTCCTCTCTGTCTCCTCTGTCTCTCTGTCTCCTCTGTCTCCTCTGTCTCCTCTCTGTCTCCTCTGTCTCCTCTCTGTCTCCTCTGTCTCCTCTCTGTGTCTCCTCTGTCTCCTCTGTCTCCCCTCTGTCTCCTCCTGTCTCCTCTGTCTCCTCTGTCTCCTCTGTCTCCTCTCTGTCTCCTCTGTCTCCTCTCTGTCTCCTCTGTCTCCTCTCTGTCTCCTCGGTCTCCTCTGTCTCCTCTCTGTCTCCTCTCTGTCTCCTCTCTGTCTCCTCTCTGTCTCCTCTCTGTCTCCTCTGTCTCCTCTCTGTCTCCTCTGTCTCCTCTCTGTCTCCTCTCTCTCCTCTCTCTCCTCTATGTCTCCTCTCTGTCTCCTCTGTCTCCTCTGTGTCTCCTCTCTCTCCTCTCTCTCCTCTCTGTCTCCTCTCTGTCTCCTCTCTGTCTCCTCTCTGTCTCCTCTCTGTCTCCTCTGTCTCCTCTGTCTCCTCTGTCTCATCTCTGTCTCCTCTGTCTCCTCTCTGTCTCCTCTGTCTCCTCTCTGTCTCCTCTGTCTCCTCTCTGTCTCCTCTCTGTCTCCTCTCTCTCCTCTCTGTCTCCTCTCTCTCTCCTCACTGTCTCCTCTCTGTCTCCTCTCTGTCTCCTCTCTGTCTCCTCTCTCTCCTCTCTGTCTCCTCTCTGTCTCCTCTGTCTCCTCTGTCTCCTCTGTCTCCTCTGTCTCCTCTCTGTCTCCTCTCTGTCTCTACTCTGTCTCCTCTGTCTCCTCTGTCTCCTCTGTCTCCTCTGTCTCCTCTGTCTCCTCTCTGTCTCCTCTGTCTCCTCTGTCTCCTCTCTGTCTCCTCTGTCTCCTCTCTGTCTCCTCTGTCTCCTCTGTCTCCTCTGTCTCTGTCTCCTCTCTGTCTCCTCTGTCTCCTCTGTCTCCTCTGTCTCCTCTGTCTCCTCTGTCTCCTCTCTGTCTCCTCTGTCTCCTCTCTGTCTCCTCTATGTCTCCTCTGTCTCCTCTGTCTCCTCTCTGTCTCCTCTCTGTCTCCTCTGTCTCCTCTCTGTATCCTCTGTCTCCTCTCTGTGTCTCCTCTGTCTCCTCTCTGTCTCCTCTGTCTCCTCTCTGTCTCCTCTCTGTCTCCTCTGTCTCCTCTATGTCTCCTCTCTGTCTCCTCTGTGTCTCCTCTCTGTCTCCTCTCTGTCTCCTCTATGTCTCCTCTCTGTCTCCTCTGTGTCTCCTCTCTGTCTCCTCTCTGTCTCCTCTCTGTCTCCTCTATGTCTCCTCTCTGTCTCCTCTGTGTCTCCTCTCTGTCTCCTCTCTGTCTCCTCTGTCTCCTCTCTGTCTCCTCTGTCTCCTCTGTCTCCTCTCTGTCTCCTCTGTGTCTCTGTCTCCTCTGTCTCCTCTGTGTCTCTGTCTCCTCTCTGTCTCCTCTCTGTATCCTCTGTCTCCTCTGTCTCCTCTCTGTCTCCTCTGTCTCCTCTCTGTCTCCTCTCTGTCTCCTCTGTGTCTCCTCTCTGTCTCCTCTCTGTCTCCTCTGTCTCCTCTCTGTCTCCTCTGTGTCTCTGTCTCCTCTGTCTCCTCTCTGTCTCCTCTCTGTCTCCTCTGTATCCTCTGTGTCTCCTATCTGTCTCCTCTCTGTATCCTCTGTCTCCTCTGTCTCCTCTCTGTCTCCTCTCTGTCTCCTCTCTGTCTCCTCTGTGTCTCCTATCTGTCTCCTCTCTGTATCCTCTCTGTCTCCTCTGTGTCTCCTCTCTGTCTCCTCTGTCTCCTCTGTCTCCTCTGTCTCCTCTCTGTCTCCTCTGTGTCTCTGTCTCCTCTGTCTCCTCTCTGTCTCCTCTCTGTCTCCTCTCTGTCTCCTCTGTGTCTCCTATCTGTCTCCTCTCTGTATCCTCTGTCTCCTCTGTCTCCTCTGTCTCCTCTGTCTCCTCTATGTCTCCTCTGTCTCTCTGTCTCCTCTGTCTCCTCTCTGTCTCCTCTGTCTCCTCTCTGTCTCCTCTGTGTCTCTGTCTCCTCTGTCTCCTCTGTCTCCTCTGTCTCCTCTATGTCTCCTCTGTCTCTCTGTCTCCTCTGTCTCCTCTCTGTCTCCTCTGTCTCCTCTCTGTCTCCTCTGTGTCTCTGTCTCCTCTCTGTCTCCTCTCTGTATCCTCTGTCTCCTCTGTCTCCTCTGTCTGTCTGTCTCTCTTCTTGTCTGTCTGTCTGTCTGTCTGTCTGTCTGTCTGTCTGTCTGTCTGTCTGTCTGTCTGTCTGTCTGTCTGTCTGTCTGTCTGTCTGTCTGTCTGTCTGTCT
>NW_028170684.1:0-19274 GCF_963971535.1 Notolepis coatsorum | reverse complement strand
TATTAATAAAATAAAAGGTGGGATATATCTAGGAAGCCAATATTTTTATCTGCGACCAAGCATGTAGTTACAATCGGTCTGTTTCCTGAAAATGTCCAAAAGCCTTTGTTTGCCGTGCGGTGAGACGTGGCACGAGGATAGATGTTGTTCTGTGCACCACGACAACACGCATCACCACGACAACACGCATCACTACGACAACACACATCCCCACGACAACACGCATCACCACGACAACACACATCACCACGACAACACGCATCACCACAACACACATCACCACGACAACACACATCACCACGACAACACACAATCACCACGACAACACACATCACCACGACAACACACATCACCACGACAACACACATCACCACAACACACATCACCACGACAACACACATCACCACGACAACACGCATCACCACGACAACACGCATCACCACGACAACACACATCACCACGACAACACGCATCACCACGACAACACACATCACCACGACAACACACATCACCACGACAACACACATCACCACGACAACACACATCACCACGACAACACACACCACCACGACAACACGCATCACCACGACAACACACATCACCACGACAACACGCATCACCACGACAACACGCATCACCACGACAACACGCATCACCACGACAACACACATCACCACAACACACATCACCACGACAACACAAATCACCACAACAACACGCATCACCACGACAACACACATCACCACGACGACACGCATCACCACGACAACACACATCACCACGACAACACACATCACCACGACACACACATCACCATGACAACACACATCACCACGGCAACACACATCACCACGACAACACACATCACCACGACAACACACATCACCACAACAACACACATCACCACAACAACACACATCACCACGACAACACACATCACCACGACAACACACATCACCACGACAACACACATCACCACGACAACACACATCACCACAACAACACACATCACCACAACAACACACATCACCACGACAACACACATCACCACAACAACACACATCACCACAACACACATCACCACAACAACACACATCACCACAACAACACACATCACCACGACAACACACATCACCACAACAACACACATCACCACGACAACACACATCACCACGACAACACACATCACCACGACAACACACATCACCACAACAACACACATCACCACAACACACATCACCACAACACACATCACCACGACAACACACATCACCACAACACACATCACCACGACAACACGCATCACCACAACACACATCACCACGACAACACACATCACCACAACACACATCACCACGACAACACACATCACCACAACACACATCACGACGACAACACACATCACCACGACAACACACATCACCACCACAACACATATCACAACAACACACATCACCACAACAACACACATCACCACGACACACATCACTACAACGACACACATCACCACAACAACACACATCACCACGACAACACACATCACCACGACAACACACATCACCACGACAACACACATCACCACGACAACACGCATCACCACGACAACACACATCACCACAACACACATCACCACGACAACACAAATAACCACAACAAAACGCATCACCACGACAACACACATCACCACGACGACACGCATCACCACGACAACACACATCACCACAACAACACACATCACCACGACACACATCACCACAACACACATCACCACGACAACACACATCACCACAACAACACACATCACCACAACAACACACATCACCACGACAACACACATCACCACAACAACACACATCACCACGACAACACACATCACCACGACAACACACATCACCACGACAACACACATCACCACAACAACACACATCACCACAACACACATCACCACAACACACATCACCACGACAACACACATCACCACAACACACATCACCACAACACACATCACCACGACAACACGCATCACCACGACAACACACATCACCACAACACACATCACCACGACAACACACATCACCACGACAACACACATCACCACAACAACACACATCACCACAACAACACACATCACCACGACAACACACATCACCACAACAACACACATCACCACAACACACATCACCACAACAACACACATCACCACAACAACACACATCACCACGACAACACACATCACCACAACAACACACATCACCACGACAACACACATCACCACGACAACACACATCACCACGACAACACACATCACCACAACAACACACATCACCACAACACACATCACCACAACACACATCACCACGACAACACACATCACCACAACACACATCACCACGACAACACGCATCACCACAACACACATCACCACGACAACACACATCACCACAACACACATCACCACGACAACACACATCACCACAACACACATCACGACAACAACACACATCACCACGACAACACACATCACCACCACAACACATATCACAACAACACACATCACCACAACAACACACATCACCACGACACACATCACTACAACGACACACATCACCACGACAACACACATCACCACGACAACACACATCACCACGACAACACACATCACCACGACAACACACATCACCACGACAACACGCATCACCACGACAACACACATCACCACAACACACATCACCACGACAACACAAATAACCACAACAAAACGCATCACCACGACAACACACATCACCACGACGACACGCATCACCACGACAACACACATCACCACAACAACACACATCACCACAACAACACACATCACCACAACAACACACATCACCACGACAACACACATCACCACAACAACACACATCACCACAACACACATCACCACAACACACATCACCACGACAACACACATCACCACAACACACATCACCACAACACACATCACCACGACAACACGCATCACCACGACAACACACATCACCACAACACACATCACCACGACAACACACATCACCACAACACACATCACGACGACAACACACATCACCACAACAACACACATCACCACCACAACACATATCACCACAACACACATCACCACGACAACACACATCACAACAACACACATCACCACGACAACACACATCACCACAACAACACACATCACCACGACACACATCACTACAACGACACACATCACCACGACAACACGCATCACCACGACAACACACATCACCACAACACACATCACCACGACAACACACATCACCACGACGACACGCATCACCACGACAACACACATCACCACAACAACACACATCACCACGACACACATCACCACAACACACATCACCACGACAACACACATCACCACAACAACACACATCACCACGACAACACGCATCACCAAAACAACACACATCACCACGACAACACACATCACCACAACAACACACATCACCACAACAACACACATCACCACAACAACACACATCACCACGACAACACACATCACCACGACAACACACATCACCACGACAACACACATCACCACGACAACACACATCACCACAACACACATCACCACAACAACACGCATCACCACAACAACACACATCACCACGACACACATCACCACGACAACACACATCACCACAACAACACACATCACTACAACAACACACATCACCACGACAACACACATCACCACGACAACACACATCACCACGACAACACACATCACCACCACAACACACATCACCACGACAACACACATCACCACAACACACATCACCACGACAACACACATCACCACGACAACACACATCACCACAACACACATCACCACGACAACACACATCACCACGACAACACACATCACCACAACACACATCACCACGACAACACACATCACCACGACAACACACATCACCACGACAACACACATCACCACGACAACACGCATCACCACGACAACACACATCACCACGACACACATCACCACAACACGCATCACCACAACAACACACATCACCACGACACACATCACCACAACACACATCACCACGACACACACATCACCACGACAACACACATCACCACAACAACACACATCACCACAACAACACACATCACCACAACAGCACACATCACCACGACAACACACATCACCACAACAACACACATCACCACGACAACACACATCACCACAACAACACACATCACCACAACACACATCACCACAACAACACACATCACCACAACAACACACATCACCACGACAACACACATCACCACGACAACACACATCACCACAACAACACACATCACCACGACAACACATCACCACGACAACACACATCACCACAACAACACACATCACCATGACAACACACATCACCACAACACACATCACCATGACAACACACATCACCACGACAACACACATCACCACGACACACATCACCACGACAACACACATCACCACGACAACACACATCACCACGACAACACACATCACCACGACAACACACATCACCACGACAACACACATCACCACAACACACATCACCACGTCAACACACATCACCACGACACACACATCACCACGACACACACATCACCACGACAACACACATCACCACGACAACACACATCACCACGACAACACACATCACCACGACAACACAGCCAGCCAGCCAGCCGGTCAGATGGTCAACATCTACCATGGAGGAGCCAAAGCTTCCACACCGTGAGTCAGAGTGACACTATGAGGGATGAGTTGGAATTTTCTAATTTTCGAATAGTCGTGCCAGTCTCCACATTAAATATTCATGTCAGAGTCGAAATATATATAATATAATCTTTAAAAAAAATGTTTTAAGTAGGGATGTTTGATATTGGCTTTTTTACCGATATCCGATATACCTATATTGTCCAACTCCGATATCAACCGATACCGATATAATGCTGGGTTTCCCCCCGCAAAAAACGGAATAATTTCAGGTAATCAACATTACATATCTCTTGTCTGGGAATTAACACAACATTATGCATACTTTTGACAATAAATAAAATAAAAAAATATATTCTCTTTGACTGAATAACACCATGCTAAAATTGACCAGACCTGAAAAAGCTAAGCAAATGAATAAAGGGAAGATGATTAAACAGAAGGTTTTGTAGATACAGTACTGAATTCTGCCATCTTTTTTCTAATGTAAATTTCTCCACCATTTTTCATCGTATTGCAACACCGTTTTTTGCAAGACGTTCACAGAAAGAACTGTGTTCTGTTTTATGGCAATAACGTTCAGGTTTGTGGGAGATAATCCCAAAAAATAAGAGAAATAAAAAAGTAAATCCAGAAGTCAGATGATTGATAGGGGCTGGTGTGAGCTGGGTAGGGTAGTTTTTCGAAATTCGAAAGCCCTGAGTCTCTTCCTTCAAAAGACTACACTCACTTTTGGCTGTGCCACTTCCTCCTGTTAATATGCGCCGGTTTCCGACTCAATGCCCTGAGATTTCTATAATCTTATATTTCACTAATAACAGTTAAAATAATCACCACAACAACACACATCACCACGACACACATCACCACGACAACACACATCACCACAACAACACACATCACTACAACAACACACATCACCACGACAACACACATCACCACGACAACACACATCACCACGACAACACACATCACCACCACAACACACATCACCACGACAACACACATCACCACAACACACATCACCACGACAACACACATCACCACAACACGCATCACCACGACAACACACATCACCACGACAACACACATCACCACAACACACATCACCACGACAACACACATCACCACGGCAACACACATCACCACGACAACACACATCACCACGACAACACACATCACCACAACACACATCACGACAACAACACACATCACCACGACAACACACATCACCACCACAACACATATCACAACAACACACATCACCACAACAACACACATCACCACGACACACATCACTACAACGACACACATCACCACGACAACACACATCACCACGACAACACACATCACCACGACAACACACATCACCACGACAACACACATCACCACGACAACACGCATCACCACGACAACACACATCACCACAACACACATCACCACGACAACACAAATAACCACAACAAAACGCATCACCACGACAACACACATCACCACGACGACACGCATCACCACGACAACACACATCACCACAACAACACACATCACCACGACACACATCACCACAACACACATCACCACGACAACACACATCACCACAACAACACACATCACCACAACAACACACATCACCACGACAACACACATCACCACAACAACACACATCACCACGACAACACACATCACCACGACAACACACATCACCACGACAACACACATCACCACAACAACACACATCACCACAACACACATCACCACAACACACATCACCACGACAACACACATCACCACAACACACATCACCACAACACACATCACCACGACAACACGCATCACCACGACAACACACATCACCACAACACACATCACCACGACAACACACATCACCACAACACACATCACGACGACAACACACATCACCACAACAACACACATCACCACCACAACACATATCACCACAACACACATCACCACGACAACACACATCACAACAACACACATCACCACGACAACACACATCACCACAACAACACACATCACCACGACACACATCACTACAACGACACACATCACCACGACAACACGCATCACCACGACAACACACATCACCACAACACACATCACCACGACAACACACATCACCACGACGACACGCATCACCACGACAACACACATCACCACAACAACACACATCACCACGACACACATCACCACAACACACATCACCACGACAACACACATCACCACAACAACACACATCACCACGACAACACGCATCACCAAAACAACACACATCACCACGACAACACACATCACCACAACAACACACATCACCACAACAACACACATCACCACAACAACACACATCACCACGACAACACACATCACCACGACAACACACATCACCACGACAACACACATCACCACGACAACACACATCACCACAACACACATCACCACAACAACACGCATCACCACAACAACACACATCACCACGACACACATCACCACGACAACACACATCACCACAACAACACACATCACTACAACAACACACATCACCACGACAACACACATCACCACGACAACACACATCACCACGACAACACACATCACCACCACAACACACATCACCACGACAACACACATCACCACAACACACATCACCACGACAACACACATCACCACGACAACACACATCACCACAACACACATCACCACGACAACACACATCACCACGACAACACACATCACCACAACACACATCACCACGACAACACACATCACCACGACAACACACATCACCACGACAACACACATCACCACGACAACACGCATCACCACGACAACACACATCACCACGACACACATCACCACAACACGCATCACCACAACAACACACATCACCACGACACACATCACCACAACACACATCACCACGACACACACATCACCACGACAACACACATCACCACAACAACACACATCACCACAACAACACACATCACCACAACAGCACACATCACCACGACAACACACATCACCACAACAACACACATCACCACGACAACACACATCACCACAACAACACACATCACCACAACACACATCACCACAACAACACACATCACCACAACAACACACATCACCACGACAACACACATCACCACGACAACACACATCACCACAACAACACACATCACCACGACAACACATCACCACGACAACACACATCACCACAACAACACACATCACCATGACAACACACATCACCACAACACACATCACCATGACAACACACATCACCACGACAACACACATCACCACGACACACATCACCACGACAACACACATCACCACGACAACACACATCACCACGACAACACACATCACCACGACAACACACATCACCACGACAACACACATCACCACAACACACATCACCACGTCAACACACATCACCACGACACACACATCACCACGACACACACATCACCACGACAACACACATCACCACGACAACACACATCACCACGACAACACACATCACCACGACAACACAGCCAGCCAGCCAGCCGGTCAGATGGTCAACATCTACCATGGAGGAGCCAAAGCTTCCACACCGTGAGTCAGAGTGACACTATGAGGGATGAGTTGGAATTTTCTAATTTTCGAATAGTCGTGCCAGTCTCCACATTAAATATTCATGTCAGAGTCGAAATATATATAATATAATCTTTAAAAAAAATGTTTTAAGTAGGGATGTTTGATATTGGCTTTTTTACCGATATCCGATATACCTATATTGTCCAACTCCGATATCAACCGATACCGATATAATGCTGGGTTTCCCCCCGCAAAAAACGGAATAATTTCAGGTAATCAACATTACATATCTCTTGTCTGGGAATTAACACAACATTATGCATACTTTTGACAATAAATAAAATAAAAAAATATATTCTCTTTGACTGAATAACACCATGCTAAAATTGACCAGACCTGAAAAAGCTAAGCAAATGAATAAAGGGAAGATGATTAAACAGAAGGTTTTGTAGATACAGTACTGAATTCTGCCATCTTTTTTCTAATGTAAATTTCTCCACCATTTTTCATCGTATTGCAACACCGTTTTTTGCAAGACGTTCACAGAAAGAACTGTGTTCTGTTTTATGGCAATAACGTTCAGGTTTGTGGGAGATAATCCCAAAAAATAAGAGAAATAAAAAAGTAAATCCAGAAGTCAGATGATTGATAGGGGCTGGTGTGAGCTGGGTAGGGTAGTTTTTCGAAATTCGAAAGCCCTGAGTCTCTTCCTTCAAAAGACTACACTCACTTTTGGCTGTGCCACTTCCTCCTGTTAATATGCGCCGGTTTCCGACTCAATGCCCTGAGATTTCTATAATCTTATATTTCACTAATAACAGTTAAAATAATCACCACAACAACACACATCACCACGACACACATCACCACGACAACACACATCACCACAACAACACACATCACTACAACAACACACATCACCACGACAACACACATCACCACGACAACACACATCACCACGACAACACACATCACCACCACAACACACATCACCACGACAACACACATCACCACAACACACATCACCACGACAACACACATCACCACAACACGCATCACCACGACAACACACATCACCACGACAACACACATCACCACAACACACATCACCACGACAACACACATCACCACGGCAACACACATCACCACGACAACACACATCACCACGACAACACACATCACCACGACAACACGCATCACCACGACAACACACATCACCACGACACACATCACCACAACACGCATCACCACGACAACACACATCACCACGACACACATCACCACAACACACATCACCACGACACACACATCACCACGACAACACACATCACCACAACAACACACATCACCACAACAGCACACATCACCACGACAACACACATCACCACAACAACACACATCACCACGACAACACACATCACCACAACAACACACATCACCACAACACACATCACCACAACAACACACATCACCACAACAACACACATCACCACGACAACACACATCACCACGACAACACACATCACCACAACAACACACATCACCACGACAACACATCACCACGACAACACACATCACCACAACAACCCACATCACCATGACAACACACATCACCACAACACACATCACCACGACAACACACATCACCACGACAACACACATCACCACAACACACATCACCACGACAACACACATCACCACGACAACACACATCACCACGACAACACACATCACCACAACACACATCACCATGACAACACACATCACCACGACACACACATCACCACGACACACACATCACCACGACAACACACATCACCACGACAACACACATCACCACGACAACACACATCACCACGACAACACACATCACCACGACAACACAGCCAGCCAGCCAGCCGGTCAGATGGTCAACATCTACCATGGAGGAGCCAAAGCTTCCACACCGTGAGTCAGAGTGACACTATGAGGGATGAGTTGGAATTTTCTAATTTTCGAATAGTCGTGCCAGACTCCACATTAAATATTCATGTCAGAGTCGAAATATATATAATATAATCTTTAAAAAAAAAATTTAAGTAGGGATGTTTGATATTGGCTTTTTTACCGATATCCGATATACCGATATTGTCCAACTCCGATATCAACCGATACCGATATAATGCTGGGTTTCCCCCCCGCAAAAAACGGAATAATTTCAGGTAATCAACATTACATATCTCTTGTCTGGGAATTAACACAACATTATGCATACTTTTGACAATAAATAAAATAAAAAAATATATTCTCTTTGACTGAATAACACCATGCTAAAATTGACCAGACCTGAAAAATCTAAGCAAATGATTAAAGGGAAGATGATTAAACAGAAGGTTTTGTAGATACAGTACTGAATTCTGCCATCTTTTTTATAATGTAAATTTCTCCACCATTTTCATCGTATTGCAACACCGTTTTTTGCAAGACGTTCACAGAAAGAACTGTGTTCTGTTTTATGGCAATAACGTTCAGGTTTGTGGGAGATAATCCCAAAAAATAAGAGAAATAAAAAAGTAAATCAGAAGTCAGATGATTGATAGGGGCTGGTGTGAGCTGGGTAGGGTAGTTTTTCGAAATTCGAAAGCCCTGAGTCTCTTCCTTCAAAAAGACTACACTCACTTTTGGCTGTGCCACTTCCTCCTGTTAATATGCGCCGGTTTCCGACTCAATGCCCTGAGATTTCTATAATCTTATATTTCACTAATAACAGTTAAAATAATTGGTAAACAAACGTAATGCTGAAAATATACACTTTTACTGTATATCTTGGGCTTAAGGGGTTAACCCTGTGAGGCCCAAATTAAAAAGACATTAGCAACTTCAGAGGCCAGAGGGTGGGACATATAAACACATTTACTATCAAATAGCATTGTGAGGCTGAACAACAGGACCAATTGACTATACATGTGCTTAACATTTTTTAAATAAACATTCTTTTTTTAAATGGCTAAAAGTGATTTTGTAATTTTGCAACCGTGGGTCTCACAGGGTACTTTTAACCCTGTGAGGCCCAAATAAAAAAGACATTAGCAACTTCAGAGGCCAGAGGGTGAGACCTATAAACACATGAAGGGTGCCGTGACTGAAAAAAAAGGTTGAGAAACGCTGGTATATGGTGTGGCTCTTTGTGGTACCACAGTAATTTTTGTGGCTCTTAGTCTCTGACTGGTTGGCCACCCCTGGCCTAATTGATCTAAAAGAGGCAAGATACTGTTCCTGTTTCTTTATTAAAACCGGTTGATAGGCCAATGCAATGCTGTTATTATTATAGGCTACAATGGTGAATGGTGTCCTTTTTAACTGAATTTAAACTGAAACGGAAGATGACAATTTCGTGTTTTATTTTTTTAGATTTGGGGGGGGGGGGGGGGGGGGGTGGGGGGGGGGTGGGGGGGGGGGGGGGGGGTTCGAATGTTCGAATATTAGGTCTTAAGAACAGTAGTCTATTCGAAGATGATTTTGTCAAGGCGGCTAGGTGGCGCAGTGGGCAAGGCGCTCGCCACCAACGCAGGAGATGCTGGGTTCGAGCCCAGCTCTCGGCGTTGCTTCCAGCTTGGCTGGTCGTTCATACTAATACAATTGGCAGTGTTAGGGGGTGGGAAGCTGGTGGGTGGGGATCGGACGTTGTGGCCAGCGACTCCTACAGGTCGGTTGGTGCGCCTGTACAGCAGAATCAGGAAACGACGAGGGCGGCGTGTCCCTCCCACGCAGACCCTCGCCGCTGAGAGATCGCACTGTGCAGGTGAAAAGATGCGACGGCTGCCTCCTCGAGTACCGGAGGGGACACGTGATGCAAGGCTTCATCCACATTGCAGCCGACCAGTGGGAGGCATGGCCTAACAGCGTTCGAGACAGGGGAGGGGAGAATTGGACAATACGAAATTGGGGACGGGAGAAAAATTGAAAAATGGGGAGAAAAAGTAGATACAAAAAAAAGAAAATGATTTAGTCAGTCATGCACATCCCTACTTGACACAGTGCTTCATACACACACATCCCCTAATAATCCATAGGCGTAGATTTAGGAGGAGGGGGTTACAGGGAACATGTCCCTCTAAATAGTGAGAAGAGGTACATTTGTCCCGCTCAAAAAATATAGCTAATATGAAAGACAACCCCCCCTCCCCCCAAAAGATGTGATTTCTTGTGATGTTGCCTGTCAAGAGTTGTTGTTGTTGAATGATATGCACAATGATTCTGAAAAGAGAAACAACCCAAAACACGTGTGATGTGTTCTTCTGAATGAGCAGGAAGCAATACAGGAGAATAGATATTTGAAAGCAATACAGAATGAGAGCCTCACTGCATTATATTCTATTATATTTGTGTCAGCAGGTTCCTGAATGTTGTCTTTTCCTTTACATAATATAGATGACATTTCCATCATAAATTGATGTAGAAATGGTACAAATTTGTGGAGAAAGGTTCACCAGAATGCAGGAAAGGAAGTGTTTGACGCTGAAGATTTCCTGGGGGAGGACCCTCGCTTAACGTGGTCCCCCCCATGTTGAATCCCTATCCTTACTAAGCCCCCCCCCCCAATATTTCTCAGTATATTATTGCCTATATTCAAGTTTTTCTCCTATGACCCTGCTCATTCCTGTACCTCCCATCCCCCATACCGCTATGACACCCGAATTTCCCCAAGGGGATCAATAAAGGAATATCTAATCTATTAGTCTAGTTATCTAGTCGCCTATTACTTTGTTGTATTTCCCTGAAAAAGGCCTTATTTCCCTATTCCCTTATTATTGAACCCGCTAGGCTATAATATTTAATATACATGACGCAAGATTTATAACACACACAACAACAAAAAACAAATTTCACAAACGATATGTTTGTTAAAAGCGTGTTTGGGTGGGTTTCACCCTGCGCTACATCTCTTAACCCTTTCACTGCCACACGACAGAAGGTTAGCCCTTTACTATCACACAACCGACGGCGATGCTCCATCATTAGCATCATTAGCTCCGCAAATGATGCTAATGATGGAGCATCGTCGTCGGTTGTGTGATAGTAAAGGGCTAACCTTCTGTATTGCCACAGTGAACCGGCTGTCGTGTGGGAGTGAAAGGGTTAAGTCGCTCCCCGAGCCTCTGACGGAAGGGAAAAAACATGCCGAGCATCACACCGCCTCTTCCCAGCCCTCCCCCGCCAACAACCATAGATTATTCATAATGATTGTTTCATTAATTATAGACCTCGAGGTAACGGTTGTGCATTTTTCATCCTGCGCTGATTATTCTAATCTTAAATTGATGATGGGTTTCTATGAATGCAGAGAGAGAGCGGGTCTTTGTTTACGTCGCCGTCTGGCTCATGGGAGTGACGGGGGAACCTCCCTTAATTAAGGACAGTAGTGTCTTCGTATTCCAAGATGGAGAGGAGGAGAAACATAACGGAGTTTACACAGATGCTGTACGAGGAAACCACAACCATGCCGGTTGACTACGGATACTGCAGTGTCTGCTCTATCTGCTCTCTCTCTGCTCTCTCTCTGCTCTCTCTCTCTGCTCTCTCTCTGCTCTCTCTCTCTGCTCTCTCTCTGCTATCTCTCTATCTGCTCTCTCTCTGCTATCTCTCTCTCTACTCTCTCTCTGCTCTCTCTCTGCTCTATCTCTCTGCTCTCTCTCTGCTCTTTCTCTGCTCTCTCTCTGCTCTCTCTCTGCTCTATCTCTCTGCTCTCTCTCTGCTCTCTCTCTGTCTCTCTCTCTGCTCTCGCTCTGCTCTTTCTCTGCTCTCTCTGCTATCTCGCTCTGCTCTTTCTCTGCTCTTTCTCTGCTCTCTCTCTGTCTCTCTCTCTCTGTCTCTCTCTCTCACTCTGCTCTTTCTCTGCTCTCTCTCTGCTCTCTCTGCTATCTCGCTCTGCTCTTTCTCTGCTCTTTCTCTCTCTGTCTCTCTCTCTCACTCTGCTCTTTCTCTGCTCTCTCTCTGCTCTCTCTCTGCTCTCTCTCTGCTCTCTCTGCTATCTCAATTCAAGTGGCTTTATTGGCATGACGCAGCTTGTACATGTTGCAAAAAGCAAATGGTTGATAACATAAGCATGGATTACAAAACACATATTAATGTCATAGTATATACAAAAATTGTCATCATAAAATAGAACATAAAATATTACGGCATAAACATGTCAGGTGACTGTCACTCACTGTCCCTCAGTCTATGGCAGGCAGCAACATAGGCTGCTGCTAGCTCACAGCTTGTTGAGTCCTCCCCTAGTAGGACTGGTAGTTTTCCTGTATCTGGTAGTGCAAGAAAACCTTTTGTTATTAGTTCAATTTTTTTTAAATGCGTTTTCTCTAATATCTTTATATTTTTCACATTTGGTGAGGAAGTGCAACTCAGTTTCAGGCTCACTGAGGATGCAATGACAGCATAGCCTTTGCTCTGCAGGGAGCCAGGTTTTCTGTGCCTTCCCTTTTCAACAGCGAGGCTGTGCTCACTCAGTCTGTATTTTGTCAAGGTTCTTTTTAGTTGTTGATCAGTCACCATGCTCAAGTAATCTGCTATGGTGTACTGTCGATTTAGAGCCAGATAGCACTGCATTTGCTCTGTGCTTTTGTTTGTGTTTTCCAATAGGTGATGTAGTTTTGTTTTTAGCTGTGTAGTAATTTGATTTATTCTGATTGGTGATGTGTTCTGTTCCTGAGGTGTGTTAAGAGAGCAAGTTTGTGGACTCAGCCTCAGGACCAGCTGGGTAAGGGGATTCCTGATGCTCCTCAGCTCTTGGCACTGCAGGGCTTGATAATGGTACGAGAGGGGGTCACTTCGTTTTAGGTGTGTCCAAAAGTTAATTGCTCTTTTTGTATTTTTAGTATTAGTGGGTACGGCGCCTAATTCCTGCCCTGCATGCATTGTTTGTAGTTTTCCTCTGACATGTAGGAGAATCTTACAGAACTCTGCATGCAGGGTCTCAATGGGGTGTTTGTCCCATTGGGTAAAGTCTTGTTTGTAAGTGGACCCCACACCTCACTGCCATAGAGTGCAATTGGTTCAATAACACATTCAATTAATTTTAACCAGATTCGAATTGGTATTTCTGTTTGGATATTTCTTTTTATGGCATAGAAAGCCCGGCGTGCTTTCCCTCTCAGCTCATTGACTGCTTCCTTAAAATGTCCAGTTGAACTTAGTTTTAGGCCTAAATATGTGTAATGTGTGCAGTACCAATTGAGACTTTGGTAGGACGTCTCTCTGCTCTCTCTCTGCTCTCTCTCTGCTCTCTCTATTCTCTGCTCTCTCTATGCTCTTTCTCTGCTCTCTCTCTCTGCTCTCTCTCTGCTCTCTCTCTCTGCTCTCTCTCTGCTATCTCTCTCTGCTCTCTCTCTGCTCTCTCTATCTCTGCTCTCTCTATGCTCTTTCTCGGCTCTCTCTCTGCTCTCTCTCTGCTCTCTCTATCTGCTCTCTCTTGCTCTCTCTGCTATCTCTCTCTGCTCTCTCTCTGCTCTCTCTCTCTCTCTGCTCTCTCTCTCTCTGATCTCTCTCTGCTCTCTCTGCTCTCTCTCTGCTATCTCTCTATCTGCTCTCTCTCTGCTATCTCTCTCTACTCTCTCTCTGCTCTCTCTCTGCTCTATCTCTCTGCTCTCTCTCTCTGCTCTTTCTCTGCTCTCTCTCTGCTCTCTCTCTGCTCTATCTCTCTGCTCTCTCTCTGCTCTCTCTCTGTCTCTCTCTCTGCTCTCTGCTCGCTCTGCTTTTTCTCTGCTCTCTCTGCTATCTCGCTCTGCTCTCTCTCTCTCTCTCTCTCTCTCTCTCTCTCTCTCTCTCTCTCTCTCTCTCTCTCTCTTCCTCTCTCTCTCTCTCTCTCACTCTGCTCTTTCTCTGCTCTCTCTCTGCTCTCTCTGCTATCTCGCTCTGCTCTTTCTCTGCTCTTTCTCTCTCTGTCTCTCTCTCTCACTCTGCTCTTTCTCTGCTCTCTCTCTGCTCTCTCTCTGCTCTCTCTGCTATCTCTCTCTGCTCTCTCTCTGCTCTCTATCTGCTCTCTCTATGCTCTTTCTCTGCTCTCTCTCTCTGCTCTCCTCTCTGCTCTCTCTCTCTGCTCTCATCTCTGCTCTCTCTGCTATCTCTCTTCTGCTCTCTCTCTGCTCTCTCTCTGCTCTCTCTACTCTCTGCTCTCTCTATGCTCTTTCTCTGCTCTCTCTGCTCTCTCTCTGCTCTCTCTCTATGCTCTCTCTCTGCTCTCTCTGCCTATCTCTCTATGCTCTCTCTCTGCTCTCTCTCTCTGTCTCTCTCTCTGCTCTCTCTCTCTGAACTCTCTCTGATCTCTCTCATCTAGCTCTCTCTCTGCTCTCTCTGCTATCATCGCTCTGCTCTTTCTCCTGCTCTTTCTCTCTCTGTCTCTCTCCATTCAATTCAATTCAATTCAAAAGCTTTATTGGCATGAAATTCACAAATGTTGCCAAAGCACACATTATGACAAACAGCAAACAACCTTATACAATACAACAACAATAATCAACAGAACAAGAATCAAAGAAATACAGGAGATGGTGCGGTGAGTAAAACATGGGTACTATATACAGTATATGTGTCCTACTGGTTGTCCCTTTCTTTGTGACATGCATTGACATATTTTGCAGCTAAAACTGCACATTCCTTATGTTCCTCCCCAGGAGGAATGGCAATCTCTGCACCTCTGTCATACCCCGAAACTCTGGGAAAACTATTTCACAATCTTTGGAAGAATTCCTCCCTAATATTTCTATAATTTCTCACATTGTGTTAGGAAGTGTAGTTCTGTCTCTATGGCTCCCTCATCACAAAGACAACACAACCTCTCCTCTCTGGGCAGCCAGGTCTGGTCTCTCTCTCACTCTGCTCTTTCTCTGCTCTCTCTCTCTGCTCTCTCTCTGCTCTCTCTCTGCTCTCTCTGCTATCTCTCTCTGCCTCTCTCTCTGCTCTCTCTCTGCTCTCTCTATCTCTGCTCTCTCTATGCTCTTTCTCTGCTCTCTCTCTCTGCTCTCTCTCTGCTATCTCTCTCTGCTCTCTCTGCTCTCTCTCTGCTCTCTCTCTGCTCTCTCTCTCTCTGCTCTCTCTGCTATCTCTCTCTACCTCTCTCTCTCTGCTCTCTCTATCTCTGGCTCTCTCTATGCTCTTTCTCTGCTCTCTCTCTCTGCTCTCTCTCTGCTCTCTCTCTCTCTTGCTCTCTATCTCTGCTCTCTCTATGCTCTTTATCTCTGCTCTCTCTCTCTGCTCTCTCTCTGCTCTCTCTCTGCTCTCTATCTGCTCTCTCTGCTATCTCTCTGCTCTCTCTCTGCTCTCTCTCTCTGTCTCTCTCTGCTCTCTCTCTGATCTCTCTCTGCTCTCTCTGCTCTCTCTCTGCTCTCTCTCTTGCTCTCTCTGCTCTCTCTCTGCTCTCTCTCTGCCTCTCTCTCTATATCCTAACCCAACCCCCCTCCAAGTACAGTCATTTTACCTAGTATGGTTTTGTCAATAGTCCAATGTACAATTTTGCTTGTTTGTACAGTGTCTCCCCCCCCCTCAATGTACAGTTTTGCTTGTTTATACAGTGTTTCTCCCACCCCACCCAACCTCCTCCAATGTACAGTTTCTACGTCAAATGTATATACTCCCTTTTCTTGACTCCTTCTGTAACACAAACAGTACTGTATTTGCAAATCTGGTATGTCATAAATGTATAGATGTAGCAGTACTGACTATCTGTATGTCATGTATGTCATATATGTCCTGATGAATTGAAAATGGGGGACCTGATGTAAACAAGAGACGAAAGTCTTTCTCTGGTCTGCATCCCCTTAACAATTGTGTGTATTGAGCTGTACTGTATTGTACCCATTCTGCAATCTGTTAATAAAGTTTTCAATCAATCAATCAATCAATCAATCAATCAATCAATCAATCAATCAATCAATCAATCAATCAATCTGCTCTCCTGCTCTCTCTCCCTCTGCTTTCTCTCTGTCTCTCTCTCTGCTCTCTCTCCTCTGCTCTCTCTGCTCTCTCTCTGCTCTCTCTGCTCTCTCTCTGCTATCTCTCTCTGCTCTCTCTCTGCTCTCTCTCTGCTCTCTCTCTGATCTATCTCTGCTATCTCTTGCTCTCTCTCCTGCTCTCTCTATCTCTGCTCTCTCTCTGATCTCTCTGCTATCTCTCTGCCTCTCTCTCTCTCTGCTCTCTCTCTGCTCTCTCTCTGCTCTCTCTCTGCTCTCTCTCTGCTCTCTCTATCTCTGATCTCTCTCTGCTCTCTCTCTGCTCTCTCTCTCTGATCTCTCTCTCTCTGCTCTCTCTCCGCTCTCCTCTATCTCTGCTCTCTCTGCTCTCTCTGCTCTCTCTCTCTGATCTCTCTCTGCTCTCTCTCTGATCTCTCTCTCTCTGCTCTCTCTCTGCTCTCTCTCTCTGATCTCTCTCTCTCTCTGCTCTCTGTTCTCTCTCTGCTCTCTCTCTGCTCTCTCTCTGCTCTCTCTCTGCTCTCTCTCTGCTCTCTGCTCTCCTCTCTCTGCTCTCTCTCTGCTCTCTCTCTGCTCTCTGCTCCTCTCTCTATGCCTCTCTCTCTCTGATCTCTCTCTCTCTGCTCTCTGCTCTCTCTCTGCTCTCTCTCTGCTTCTGCTCTCTCTCTGCTCTCTGCTCTCTCTCTCTGCCCTATCTGCTCTCTCTCTGCTCTCTCTCTCTGCCCTCTCTGCTCTCTCTGCTCTCTCTCTGCTCTCTCTCTGCTCTCTGCTCTCTGCTCTCTCTCTGCTCTCTATCTCTGCTCCCGCTCTCTCTCTGCTCTCTCTCTGCTCTCTCTCTCTGCTCTCTCTATCTCTGCTCTCTCTCTGCTCTCTCTCTCTGCTCTCCAGATTAGTGGGGGGCGGGACAGCAACATAGCAACGTGGAGGCGGGTCCTGACAGGTCTCAC
>NW_028170685.1:0-15000 GCF_963971535.1 Notolepis coatsorum | reverse complement strand
TGAGTGAGTGAGTGAGTGAGTGAGTGAGTGAGTGAGTGAGTGAGTGAGTGAGTGAGTGAGTGAGTGAGTGAGTGAGTGAGTGAGTGGGTGGGTGGGTGGGCGGGTGGATGAGTGAGTGAGTGAGTGAGTGAGTGAGTGAGTGAGTGAGTGAGTGAGTGAGTGAGTGAGTGAGTGAGTGAGTGAGTGAGTGAGTGAGTGAGTGAGTGAGTGAGTGAGTGAGTGAGTGAATGAATGAACAAATTAATGAACAAATTAATGAACAAATTAATGAATAAGTGAATGAATGAATGCAGCCACCCATCAGCAGACAAGCACCATTAAACCCAGGAAGACGCGCTGCATGTAGGCTACAGCGTTGCGTCACTAGGGGAGTGGTCAGACCGATCTATCATGAAACACAGATCGGGGAATGTAGTGCTGTCGCTGCAGAGCATAGCTAATGGAACCCTGCGTTTGTAGAAACAGAAACAGCTTTGCGACGGACGGTGACGTAAACATACATTCCTCCTCTCTGAACCTCTAGGAGGAGACCGAGGAGACAGACTCATCATCAGCCCTGTCCAACAAACATATACTGTACAGATTAGAGACGGACTCATGATCACTCCTGTCCAGCAAACAGATACTGTACAGATTAGGAGACAGACACATCATCTGACCTGTCCAACAAACAGATACTGTACAGATTAGGAGATAGACACATCATCTGACCTGTCCAGCAAACAGATGCTGTACAGATTAGGAGACAGACACATCATCTGACCTGTCCAGCAAACAGATGCTGTACAGATTAGGAGACAGACACATCATCTGACCTGTCCAACAAACAGACGCTGTACAGATTAGGAGACAGACATGATCAGCCCTGACCAACGAACAGATACTCCTCATTGAAGAATGATTCAAAACAGGGTAGACAGACAGACATCAGTGTGGCCAGGCCATAAAACTGTGAGAAGGATGAAGTGAGGAAGTCCATTCCATCTAAACCACCATTTAAGACATATCATAGGAAAGCTTCTTAATTGAGGTAAAAGCAATGCACAGTCATGAAAGACTAACCTTTTTTACTGTCTTCTACTATCATGCACTCTTCCACTAATGAATCTTCTGTGTCTATATTACTACCTACTATACTAATATGTCTCTACTACTCTGCACTCAACACTGCAGCGCCCACGTTTCAACACTGTTTGATGAACATTGTCACTCAGCTGTAAGAGTTGTACCCTTTCTGCTGACTTGTCGTACAGAACGCGTACGTCGCTTTGGATAAAAGCGTGAACAGCTAAATGACTAGATGTAAATGTAAAATGTCAACGAAAGAAACTATGAACTTAATTATGCATTTAAACCTGGGGTCCTAAAACCTTTCAGCTCAGGACTCAAGTGGTTAGCACTGCTGCCTCACAGTGTGAAGGTCCTGGGTTCAGACCCGACTGGGCGTGGGTTCTGTGTGGAGTTAGTCCGGTCTCCCATGTGGGCGTGGGTTCTGTTGGGTTCTGTGTGGGTTCTGTCTGGGTACTCTGGTTTCCACCCACACCGTAAAGAGACATGCATGCTAAGCAGAACCCTCCCATCATTGACCGAGGTACTGGCATCAGAACTGGCATCAGAACTGGCATCAGAACTGGCACATCAGAACTGGCATCAGAACTGGCATCGGGCCGCGGGGGGCTGTGGCTGTCCTCTGTATACATAGTCAGGAGAGGTTCAATGCAGAGGACAGATCACAGGTATATGCAAATAGAATGACTTGACAAATAACAATGAATGTAGTTTCAACCGCTTTACAATTTGTTCCTCACATTTTACCCATTCACTCCCACACTCACACACCGACGGCAGAGGCGACCGCGCAAGGTGCCGACCAATCGGGAGCTGTTAGCGGTTAAGTGTCTTACTCAAGGACACTTGGACGCGCTGCCCGGGAGCAGCGGGAATCAAACCGGGAACCTCCAGATTACCAGACGACAGCTCTACCTCCCGAGCCAACTGTCCAACCCCTTTTTTTACTAGAAATCCATCACGAGGCGACCCGAAACACACAGGTCCGCGTCCCGTTCCGGGTCCCGGAACCACGGGTTCTGTCTCCCCTGTCGGCACCTGGTTCAGGAAACCACGGTTACGTAACGAGCCGAGAGCGACGTGATATTTATGTTGCCTGTCTGGGTATGAAGTGAAGCCATTAGGGCCTTCTGCTGTCCGCAGGCTCCACAACTCTCTGCTGCGTGTGCGTGTGCGTGTGTGCGTGTGCGCGTGTGCGCGTGTGTGCATTCATTCTTTGTGTAAACGATCATGGTGTGTATGTGTGTGCCCATGTGTGTCATTTTAGCATGTGTGACGAATTGTGTGTGTGTTAAACATGTGTTTGTGTGTTCTGCTAATATGTGTGAATCCAGTGTCCTGCGTGTCCATATGTGACCGTGTGTGTGTGCATCCTGCAATGTGTGTGTGTGTGTGTGTGTGTGTGTGTGTGTGTGTGTGTGTGTGTGTGTGTGTGTGTGTGTGTGTGTGTGTGTGTGTGTGTGTGTGTGTGTGTGTGTGTGTGTGTGTGTGTGTGTGTGTGTGTGTGTGCATGCTTTAGAGAGAGAGAGAGGGCGGGAGAGAGTGACTGAGCACATATGAGAGCAGCATAGTTGAATCATGCTCAGCGGGGACGAGGGCTTGACAGACCATGAAATATCACAAGGCGCACCAGAATCCGTGCACGTTTGTGTGTTTGAACAGCCTGCCCACATGCACACAGGCTACATATGGACGTACGTGCACGGGCTCTCTGCTAGAGACTGTAAATCTTCAGCTGTGCCAAAGAGGACAAAGCGATCTCTGAAGCCCAGCTATACTTTATATATCGCTGTGAGTCAGCAATCGCCGGGCGGGACCTAACGCCGCTCACAAATCACCAGCCTGGCCGCAGCTGAGGAGGACGGCGCGCACACCTGCGGATGTCATGTGACGTAAGCGTAAAGACGCGGATCCAGTAGGGAGGACACGACCGAACCGTTTTCTAATGAACAGTAAAGTTTAGATGACCTATTAACATGCCTTTGTGAGGCCGGATTTTTCGGCAATAAATACAGATCTCGCCTCAGAGTAGTTAAGCGGATCTCCGCCTCTTTCTCAGCACAACACAGCCATGTATCACGGAACTGTTCAAATGCACAAGCACACCCTTCCCATGTGGACGCATTTTCTTTTCTTTTTTTTTATGTTCTGGCAACATATTTTAATATGCCTTGTTTTATAAATGCGTACAGAAACAATTCCGTTGCTTTTGTTGATAATATTCATTCATTGATTGATGACATGATCTGAGTGCTGTCATTTCATTTTCTAATAAATATGCATGATAAAGTTCAACAAAGTGTGCTTTTATTTTGACATTCCTTATTTCCACGTTGAAATGATGCGATACATTAAGTGTGGGGTTGCCAAAAGAAATCCTAAATAAAATGGGGTTGTGGTATAAAAACGTTCGAGAACCCCTGGTTTAGAATGATGTTGAGTGAAGGTTGTGTTTATTAACGACTATACGGGTTGGTAGTATCCACTGTATTGAGCCTTTAATAATCCATTTGTTTTTTACAAAGATTCCTTTCTTTCTTTCTGAGTTTGACCAGAGAAACGGTGTGAATGTTGAGCCCTCAGATCAACACAATTACAGTCACGACCTTGAATTGGACTCACATCGGTCTTGTTTTGGTCAGATCAAAACAAAGAAATGTAAAGAAAGTGAAACACCAAACACCTAGAGGTCACTGTTTACAGATTCAACCTTTAAGAATGTACTTAAAAATTGGGCGGCTACGTGGCGTAGTGGGCAAGGCGCTCGCCACGAATGACGGAGACGCTGGGCTTGCCTGTTCGAGCCCAGCGCTCCACATTGCTTTCAGTTTAGCTGGTCGTTCATACTAATACACATTGGCCGTATTAGGGGGTGGGAAACTGATGGGTGGGGATCGGGCGTTGTGGACAGCGACTCCTACAGGTCGGTTGGTGCGCCTGCGCAGTAGAATCAGGAAGTGTCGGGGGCAGCGTGAGCCTCCCAGGCGTTACTCCTCGCCACTGAGAGATCGAGCTGCGCAGGTGAAAAGATGCGACTGCTGTTACCTCAAGTACCGGAGGGGACTTGTGCTATGTATGACTTAGTCCACATTGCAGCCGGCTTGTGGGAGGCAAGAAACAACGTTCGTGACAGGCGATGGTTGAATTGGATGATACGAAATTGGGATGGGAGAAAATATATAGAAAATGGGAGAAAAAGTGGATAAAAAAAAAATGTTTACTTAAAAATAGCATTACAAAAAAAAAATATATATATATCTTAGACCAAGATAGCCATTGAGAGCCATTGGATTCATACTGTACACCTCCGTGACCTAAAGCTACTACACACTGGGGATGCAGAGTTAATGGGCCATTCAAGGACCCGCCCTATAGTGAGCCCTAGAGTTCCTACCAGCTGTGTCCCCCCCCCCCCCCCCCCCCCCAGGCTCGTCCATCCGGAGAGCTGACTTCAATGAGATCCTTTTCCAGTACATAGTATACTGCACACTTTAGTGACTGTCCACTCTAGCCAGACATCCACACCGTTCACATCGGCCCGATTGAACACACACATCATCCAGGAGCCACGCCCCACATCCAAGAGCCACGCCCCACATCCAGGAGCCACGCCCCACATCCAGGAGCCACACCCCACATCCAGGAGCCACGCCCCACATCCAGGAGCCACGCCCCACATCCAAGAGCCACGCCCCACATCCAGGAGCCACGCCCCACATCCAGGAGCCACACCCCACATCCAGGAGCCACACCCCACATCCAGGAGCCACACCCCACATCCAGGAGCCACACCCCACATCCAGGAGCCACGCCCCACATCCAGGAGCCACACCCCACATCCAGGAGCCACGCCCCACATCCAGGAGCCACGCCCCACATCCAGGAGCCACACCCCCATATCCAGGAGCCACGCCCCACATCCAGGAGCCACACCCCACATCCAGGAGCCACACCCCACATCCAGGAGCCACACCCCACATCCAGGAGCCACACCCCACATCCAGGAGCCACACCCCACATCCAGGAGCCACACCCCACATCCAGGAGCCACACCCCACATCCAGAAGCCACGTGAACACACGCATCCAGAGCCACGCCCCCACGGCCCGACTGACTGACTGACTGACTGACTGACTGACTGACTGACTGACTGACTGACTGACTGACTGACTGACTGACTGACCGACCGACTGACTGACTGACTGACTGACTGACTGACTGACTGACAGATATACAGGAACACTAAAATAATCAAGGCTACAGATGTGCTAAATCTAGGAAAGAAGAGTAGGGCTGTGTGTGTGTGTGTGTGTGTGTGTGCGTGCGTGTGTGTGTGTGTGTGTGTGCGTGCGTGCGTGTGTGTGTGGGTGTGAGTGGGAGTGTGTGAGTGGGAGTGTGTGTGAGCACAGCTGTATGAGCATTCGCATGCATGTACACACACACACACACACGTGCATATGCGTGCGTGCGCGTGTGTGTGTGCTGACGCATGAGTGTGCACACTTGACAGGACGCGTTTAAAGAGCATTAAAGTCGAGACGGCTCTCAGGACGGTCGTAGCGCGAGGCAGGAAACCCTGCACTCCTACGTCTGTGTTCCGAGGACGAGGACGAGGGGAGAGGCTGGGAAACAGATGGGAGTCGTCCCCCGTATCACACACTGAGACGCACCGGACCGTGTCCACTAGGGCTGTGCCCAATGTCATATTTTTTTTTTTTTTTTTTTACATTCGAAGCTTCTATTGAAGTTTTTTCTAATGAAGCTTCGAATGTCTGTCTTCATATGTTATGACGTCGTCACAAAAATTAATTCAAAACAATCCTCAAAAGAAAATCCTCAATTTGAATAAAGTTTTTTATTAAATCAACTTTCTTTAATGAATATACAGTAACTTGGCAGTTTCGTCAACATAAATAATCCAATAAGGTTGGTACGAAAGTGATGGTGGTGACGTCTTGATGGAGCGCCGAGCGCCAAGCGGATGCAGATATAGGCTACATCATTTATGATAAATGTTTTATTTGAATTTTTATGACGAGTCATATACTATAATAGTATAATATTAGTGTAGCCTATAATCTCTATCTGCAACTGTGAAGAAAAACCCCCCATTGGTTTAAACAGAATGAATAGACACATAAAATAAAAAATATTAAAATTCGATTGTTGATTTAAAATTCGAGTGTCAAGGTTATGAATGAAGCCTCAAACTATTGGGTACAGACCTAGTGTCCACCACGCTGACCGGACCGTGTCCACGCGGGACTCTCAGGAGACGTGCGCTTGAGAGGGTCAAAGGTTCAAATCAATTGGAGGGCCACCTGCAATACTTTCCGTAGCCGCATTTCTGGCAAGACGCTCTCTGATTGGCCGACGCCTGTTTCTACACTGGTTAAGCTTAGGCACTCTTTCGAAGTTGGTTAAGGTTAGAGTTTGTCTTAGAGCATGGCGATAGAACGCCAGGTAGTTTGCAGGCTGTTCGACGCGGAAATGGGCAAAGACACAGCTCGTCACGCGATTGGGCAACAGTGGCCAATCAGAGAGCGTCTGCCAGAAATGCGGCTACGGAAAGTATAGACGCAGCTTAGCTTCATATTAGGGAAGTGCTGAAACCAGAAGTGCTGAAACCAGAAGTGATGACACCAGAAGTGATGATACCAGAAGTGCTGAAACCAGAAGTGATGACACCAGAAGTGATGACACCAGAAGTGATGACACCAGAAGTGATGACACCAGAAGTGATGATACCAGAAGTGATGACACCAGAAGTGATGACACCAGAAGTGATGACACCAGAAGTGATGATACCAGAAGTGATGATACCAGAAGTGATGATACCAGAAGTGATGACACCAGAAGTGATGACACCAGAAGTGATGATACCAGAAGTGATGATACCAGAAGTGATGACACCAGAAGTGCTGATACCAGAAGTGATGAAACCAGAAGTGCTGATACCAGAAGTGATGATACCAGAAGTGCTGATAACAGGGCCCCGTTCCCCGTACCTGGATAACTGAGTTAGCCGGATAACTTTCGGTGAAGTCTGACTTAAGCCGGACTTTCTGGTTCCCCGTACCTGGATTGTCCAAATCACCATGACAACAGATCCAAAAGTTTGAGCCTGGTCGAAAGCAGGGTTTAAGTTCAAGTTAGCCGGATGAACCATCGCCACGCCCCCGCAAAGAAGTGACAGCCCGTTTCCTGAAATTATTCCCACAGTCTACGATCTGCATTATACCATTCTGAATTACGTTTTTGTGCTCCATTCTTCCAGAGGGGGCTTTTGAAATGTAAAATAGACCCAAAATGCTGATACTAAATTCACTTTGTCCTAAATAATGCACGTTATATATACCGTGGCGCTCGCTCGGTGCGATGTACACATTATGTGGTTATTTTAATTGTAACTGGGATTAAGATGTCTGATGAGATGCGCTGTTTGACGGATTTGAGAAATTGAATGAGCCGTTGACGTCACATTAATGAATGAGGATAAAGAGATAAAACTTCATTCAAAATAAAGAATATTCTAAACACGGGTCTCTCGTTCATTAATGTATAAACAATGAATTTATCCCATCTGGCACAGTGGCGCAGCGGTAGTGCTCAATCCTGGCAGCCCAGCGACCGGTGTTCGAAACCCCGTATTTCCAATATAATTTTTTGGAATATAATATTAATGATTATACGCCAAAGTAGCCTAGTTTTAAGTTAAAATATTATAAATCTACATGCATTGAGGATGTCATTCTTTATATAGCTCTCAACGTGCACCAAATTGAATTATTCCTACATCGCAAAAAGAAGGGGAAGACTAGGTTTCGAACCCCGGTCGTCTGCGTGAAAGTCAAAAGAAGAACCCGTTACACCACAGTGGAGATAAGTAAAAGATCGACCATACATCAATCAATGGGAAGAGAGCCGTATCGTTATCCTGTATAACAGTTTAACTAATTATTTTCGCTAGCAAGATCTCATTTGATTATTCAATCCAGCAGGCAAGTTTAAAGAAATATAATCTGATTGATTGAGGTAATGAGGGACTTAAAATTAGCCTATAGATAACGCATTTAACTTGTCGGCGAGGCGATTGAGCCGTACTGCAATATGTTAATAAAGTTTTAAATCAATTAATCAATCAATGCCGCTAGATAATCAGGATCTCTGCTATCGATACGTGCTGGCTTTTCAACTGGAGCGGCCGCGCGCACTTATCCTGGGTCTCAAGTCTGGCTTGAGTTAACGAGACTGAATCCACCTTCGAGGAACAGGAAAATCCCGGCTTCAAACATCGGGTTAACTGAATCTGGATAATGACATCTTGATCGACTTAGTTGAACCAGGTACGGGGAACAGGGCCCAGAAGTGCTGATACCAGTAGTGATGATACCAGTAGTGATGATACCAGTAGTGATGATACCAGTAGTGATGATACCGGTAGTGGTATCGGACACCGGTCAAATACCAGGCTAAATCGGTATCAGAGAATCTCCCCGATACTACACACGTCATGCCATAAATCAAAGCAATGTGAGTTGATTTGCTGCATTGTTGACACACAGAATCATGTTGGATAATGGAGAAAAATGTATTATAATATCTCAAGTTGATGGTCCAAGTCTATACGGTTAAAGTCTATATACTGTCTATAAAGTCTACACAGCAATGGGTTAGATCGCTGCTCTGTCTCAGACGATACTCAAAGTGATATTGCTCCGTCCCTACTTCATAAGGTTCCACATGTGTGGATGTATTTATCTGTTCCACACAGAGGAGCTGCTCAGTACAGCCACAGTGTTCTACTGTTCCACACAGAGGAGCTGCTCAGTACAGCCACAGTGTTCTACTGTTCCACACAGAGGAGCTGCTCAGTACAGCCACAGTGTTCTACTGTTCCACACAGAGGAGCTGCTCAGTACAGCCACAGTGTTCTACTGTTCCACACAGAGGAGCTGCTCAGTACAGCCACAGTGTTCTACTGTTCCACACAGAGGAGCTGCTCAGTACAGCCACAGTGTTCTACTGTTCCACACAGAGGAGCTGCTCAGTACAGCCACAGTGTTCTACTGTTCCACACAGAGGAGCTGCTCTGTACCACAGCCACAGTATTACTGTATATATACCAGCAGCTGCGGGATAAGCAGAGCCGGGGCGGGAGTTACTAGGTTATTACTTGCAGTAGGCTGGTAGTTTAACTACATTCAAATCTCAGTAGCTTTTTCAGTAGTTTAACTACATTCAAATCTCAGTAGCTTTTTCAGTTGGGTCATGTAGTTTAGGTAGTTAACTACTTCGGGTCATGTAGTTTAGGTAGTTAACTACTTCGGGTCATGTAGTTTAGGTAGTTAACTACTTCGGGTCATGTAGTTTAGGTAGTTAACTATGTAGTTTAGGTAGTTAACTATGTAGTTTAGGTATGTAGTTTAGGTAGTTAACTATGTAGTTTAGGTAGTTAACTACTTTGGGTCGTGTAGTTTAGGTAGTTAACTACTTCGGGTCGTGTAGTTTAGGTAGTTAACTATGTAGTTTAGGTGGTTGGGTCATGTAGTTTAGGTAGTTAACTATGTAGTTTAGGTAGTTAACTGCTTGGGTCATGTAGTTTAGGTAGTTAACTACTTTGGGTCATGTAGTTTAGGTAGTTAACTACTTTGGGTCATGTAGTTTAGGTGGTTAACTACTTTGGGTCATGTAGTTTAGGTAGTTAACTATGTAGTTTAGGTAGTTAACTACTTCGGGTCATGTAGTTTAGGTAGTTAATTACTTCGGGTCATGTAGTTAATTACTTCGGGTCATGTAGTTTAGGTAGTTAATTACTTCGGGTCATGTAGTTTAGGTAGTTAACTACTTCGGGTCATGTAGTTTAGGTAGTTAACTATGTAGTTTAGGTAGTTAACTACTTTGGGTCATGTAGTTTAGGTAGTTAACTATGTAGTTTAGGTAGTTAACTACTTTGGGTCATGTAGTTTAGGTAGTTAACTACTTTGGGTCATGTAGTTTAGGTAGTTAACTACTTTGAGTCATGTAGTTTAGGTAGTTAACTACTTTAGGTCATATAGTTAATTACAAACTACACATTTCCCTAAAAGATTAGCCTCGACATTAGTTCCACCTCAACAACTGTTACCTGAGATTCCAAACACAAGATTGGATAATATTCCGCCACGTAGTTTGGGTGTAGTTGAACTACTTAATCAAAGTAGTTTTAGTTTGACAAGCTAAATGTTTTTGAAGGTAGTTATTAATAGGTAGTTAGGTAGTTCATTTTGTGGAACTAGTTTTCATTGTAAAGTAGCTAGTAGTTTGGTCAACTACGGTTTTAGAGTAGTGTCCACAAAACAGGTGGAAGCAGATAGGAAGCAGATAGCCCCCACCTAGATCACCACGGACAGACAGGTAGTTACTGAAGGAGAATGAAGATGATGATGAAGATGAAGACGATGATGATGACGATGATGATGGTGGTGTTAATGACAATAGACTTAGTCTAGAACTAGCAGTTGTGATGTGAAGTCTATGTAAAGTAAAGAACAATAAACACAAGTGAATGAAGAGTGACGAGGCCCTATTTCTCTTTTAAGCACACTACCATAGAGAGGGAGGGGCTCGCTGCCTCCTTACCTCCTCCTCCTCCTCCTCCTCCTCCTCCTCATAAACCCCCCATGTGGTTGCGGTATGTTGTTGTGGGAACCTTGTCATTACCAGGGCCGGGGCTAAACAGTAACACCACTCACTGTACCACACTGTGCCCCACTGCTCTCTGCTCACATGATTGGAATCAGGTGGGCAAGGCTGCCAGGCTACAGTTACAGCTTTAGAGAAAGAGACGGATTCTAATGTTCTCCTTCTCTTCCTCCTCCTCCTCCTCCTCTTGCCTCCTTAATGAGGTTATTGGAGTCAGGTGTGGCCGAAATGTGACCAGCAGCGGGACTAAAGGTTAGAATGTTGTGAGATTGGTTTCTAAAACGCAGACCCCTCTTCTGCACAAGTGAATTAAAGGGATGAAAGACATAAGGAAGGAAGGAAGGAAGGAGGGAAGGACAGAAGGAAGGAAGGAAGGAAGGAAGGAAGGAAGGAAGGAAGGAAGGAAGGAAGGAAGGAAGGAAGGAAGGAAGGAAGGAAGGAAGGAAGGAAGGAAGGAAGGAAGGAAGGAAGGAAGGACAGAAGGAAAGGAGGAGGGGAGGACAGAAGGAAGGCAGGAAGGAAGGAAGGCAGGAAGGAAAGGACGAGAGGACGGAAGGAGGGGAGGAAGGAAGGAAGGAAAGGAGAAAGGACAAGGCCCTGTTCTCCGCCTCTCTTCCTCTGTGGTGCTATTAGAATCAGGTGTGACTGAGCTGAACCATAAACCACTAATCCCACTCTTCCCTCCGTCTCTGTGTTAACTGGAAGATGTTATCATTGAAAGCTGGTTCAGTTAAGCTCTCTTTTCCTTCTGCTCCTTTGTTTATACTCCTTCTTCTCGTCAACTCTTCCTCCACTACCCCCTCCTCCTCCTGCTCTACCTTCTCCACCAATCATTGATGTTCCCTCTGTTGCTCCCCTTTCTCTCCTCCTCCTCCTCCTCCTCCTCCTCCGCCTCCTCCTCCTCCTCCTCCTCCTCCTCCTCCTCCTCCTCCTCCTCCTCCTCCTCCTCCATATTTGGAAAAATGATTACAAGAAACATACAGCTTCTGCCTTTGGAAACCTTTATAAGAAACATATATGTTCTGTCCTTCAGAGAGCCCTACCGTATGATCCGGTTCATCTGTGTTTTATTCTATCTTTAACGTGAGATCACCGTTGGCCATGTGTGTCTGGGTCAAAACGCCTTGTAAGAACGCTGGATTCAGACCAACTCCTCCTTTCTCTTCATCTAATCTACCTCCTGTTCCCCCTCCTTCTATATATTATAGTCAGGTGTTACCAGTATAACCTTGGCTGAGCCAAGGAACATATAAAAGAAGGAAGGGTCATTACATTACTATGTAGCACGTAGACACACATGTTGTCAGACTAGAAGGCTGTAGACGTAGTCAGCGTGGTGGTGACGGAGTGTGTGTTCAGATCACGTTTCATGTGTCTTCAAGGTACCACTTTTCGTTGACGTGTAAGTTAATTTGATCATTTATGTTAATTATCAAGTTTATGTTAACCTTCTGTAGTGTGGCAGTGAAATGGTTAATGTGATGCTAGATTTATAATGGACCGGAGCTTCTCATGAACATGTGATTGAGGTTAGTAAGAGACTATAACGTTAGTACTGTGATAACATCCTACTAACTAAATGAACGCTATGAGCCTGTTAGCTGTTGTGCAATGTGATCATATTCGAGCTGGAGCCTCTGATGTGGTCACTGTGGCCAGTCGGCGGAGCGGCAGGGCAGCGGACGAGGGGGATTTACAGCCCAGCTGGTGGTTTGATCACGGCAGAGATTCATTGCTTCTTTCATAAGATGCATTATTTTCTGATCAAGTTTTATTCGCTTGCGGTGAGCCTTTTAAATTGACTCAACATGAGCCCGTAAAGTAGTCGACAGTGGCTCAGTGGGGGCGACAGTGGCTCAGGAGTTAGAGCGGCCGTCTGGTAATCAGAATGTTCCCGGTTAGACTTCGGCTCCTCCTCCTCCTGAGTGTCGTAGTGTCCCTTAGCCACTCCGCGTGTCGGTGTGTGAATGTGTGAGTGAACGTGTGAGTGAATGTGTGTGTGAACGTGTGAGTGAACGTGTGTGTGAACGTGTGTGAACGTGTGTGTGAACGTGTGAGTGAACGTGTGAGTGAACGTGTGAGTGAACGTGTGAGTGAACGTGTGAGTGAACGTGTGTGTGAACGTGTGAGTGAACGTGTGAGTGATTGTGTGAGTGAACGTGTGTGTGAATGTGTGTGTGAATGTGTGTGAGTGATTGTGTGAGTGAACGTGTGAGTGAATGTGTGTGTGAACGTGTGTGTGAACGTGTGTGTGAACGTGTGTGTGAACGTGTGTGTGAACGTGTGTGTGAACGTGTGTGTGAATGTGTGAGTGAATGTGTGCGTGAATGTGTGCGTGAACGTGTGTGTGAACGTGTGTGTGAACGTGTGTGTGAACGTGTGTGTGAACGTGTGAGTGAACGTGTGAGTGAACGTGTGTGTGAACGTGTGTGTGAACGTGTGTGTGAACGTGTGTGTGAATGTGTGAGTGAATGTGTGAGTGAATGTGTGAGTGAATGTGTGAGTGAACGTGTGTGTGAACGTGTGTGTGAACGTGTGTGTGAATGTGTGTGTGAACGTGTGTGTGAACGTGTGAGTGAATGTGTGTGTGAATGTGTGTGTGAATGTGTGAGTGAATGTGTGTGTGAACGTGTGTGTGAATGTGTGAGTGAATGTGTGTGTGAACGTGTGAGTGAATGTGTGAGTGAATGTGTGTGTGAACGTGTGAGTGAATGTGTGTGTGAACGTGTGAGTGAATGTGTGAGTGAATGTGTGTGTGAACGTGTGAGTGAATGTGTGTGTGAACGTGTGAGTGAATGTGTGTGAGTGAATGTGTGTGTGAATGTGTGAGTGAATGTGTGTGTGAACGTGTGTGTGAACGTGTGTGTGAACGTGTGTGTGAATGTGTGAGTGAACGTGTGTGTGAATGTGTGTGTGAATGTGTGTGTGAATGTGTGTGTGAATGTGTGTGAATGTGTGAGTGAATGTGTGAGTGAATGTGTGAGTGAATGTGTGTGTGAATGTGTGAGTGAATGTGTGTGTGAATTTGTGTGATGTGAATGTGTGTGTGAATGTGTGAGTGAATGTGTGTGTGAATGTGTGAGTGAATGTGTGAGTGAATGGTGAATGAGAGGAACAAATTGTAAAGCTCTTTGGATAAAAACTGCTATATACATGAAGTACATTTTTTACACATCATGATGTGATGCAAGGTTTGTGCAATATATTGCTCTTCACTTGTTGTGTAATGTGTGTAGTATGCGTACTGTGTAGTATATGTATTAGGGCTGACCTCGACTAGTCGAATAGTCGACTAATCTATCGAAAGGAGCCGTAGTCGACTTTTTTTTTTAGATAAATCATTCTTTCCAAACGCAAAGAGGCCTAGAAGCGTGGCTAACAGTAATGGCGCACATACCAGCGAGGCTAACTACCTAAGAAAACGGGCACAGAGGCACTGAAAGAGGATTTCACACACTAGACATATCAAGATGTATCCATCAGTGGACCAATTGCATGCTTTCGCAGAGGACAAGAAGCCTTCAGTCGACTTCTTCAGACATTAAGCACCCCCCCACAGCCCAAATGGAATGACCCCCCCCCCCCCCCCAACAGTATGTGTCGCCTTGTTTTGTAATACTACTACAGTATAGAGGCAGCATTTGAGTCCAAGACACAAGTCCCTACGGGGGACAATAATAAAGTATTGTATCGTATCTGGAGACCAACAGCCAATCAACTAATCAGCACATTCAATCAACCAATCAGCACATTTGGAGACCAACAGCCAATCAACCAATCAGCACATTTGGAGACCAACAGCCAATCAACCAATCAGCACATTTGGACAGATCCAGAGGTCAGTGTTCTCTGACGCGTGTTCTTTACTTTGGTGGAAGCACTTCTTCACCGAAGCTCACACGACGTAGACATGTCGGCTTCAGTGGAACTGGCACCAAGGTCTGGCATCAAGCAGAGCATGGCATTATGACATAATGACCCTTCCTTCTTTTATAGGTTCCTTGGGCACGGCTGCTGCCGGTGATGTCATGAGGGCCCGTCGGGAGTGCTTGGCATTCTGGCATCCAGCTCCTCTCTCTCCCCTGCCTGACTCATCCCTCGCTCTCTTTTTGTGAATGAGTAGAACAGGCAACGATTGGCCTTCCCTCTCACATAGAGTGTGTGCGTGCGTGCGTGTGTGTGTGTGTGTGTGTGTGTGTGTGTGTGTGTGTGTGTGTGTGTGTGTGTGTGTGTGCGCTCGCGCGCGTG
>NW_028170686.1:0-15000 GCF_963971535.1 Notolepis coatsorum | reverse complement strand
GGTTATAAACAGAACCTACCCCGGTAAATAAAGGTTAAAAACAGAACCTACCCTGGTAAATAAAGGTTATAAACAGAACCTACCCTGGTAAATAAAGGTAATAAACAGAACCTACCCTGGTAAATAAAGGTTATAAACAGAACCTACCCTGGTAAATAAAGGTTATAAACAGAACCTACCCCGGTAAATAAAGGTTATGAACAGAACCTACCCCGGTAAATAAAGGTTATAAACAGAACCTACCCTGGTAAATAAAGGTTATGAACAGAACCGACCCTGGTAAATAAAGGTTATACACAGAACCTACCCTGGTAAATAAAGGTTATAAACAGAACCGACCCTGGTAAATAAAGGTTATACACAGAACCTACCCTGGTAAATAAAGGTTATAAACAGAACCTACCCTGGTAAATAAAGGTTATGAACAGAACCGACCCTGGTAAATAAAGGTTATAAACAGAACCTACCCTGGTAAATAAAGGTTATAAACAGAACCTACCCTGGTAAATAAAGGTTATAAACAGAACCTACCCTGGTAAATAAAGGTAATAAATGAGTTCATAGGCTTCATTCAAACACATCCAGGTTGCGAGTATGGTACCATATATATATGAACTATGAACCTATGAACTCATTTATTACCTTTATTTACCAGGGTAGGTTCTGTTTATAACCTTTATTTACCAGGGTAGGTTCTGTTTATAACCTTTATTTACCAGGGTAGGTTCTGTGTATAACCTTTATTTACCAGGGTAGGTTCTGTTTTTAACCTTTATTTACCAGGGTAGGTTCTGTGTATAACCTTTATTTACCAGGGTAGGTTCTGTTTTGTTATATATATATATATATATTATATCCTGCCTTGTTGTGTTAAAGGAATAGTTGTGATGTTTGGAACCCTGGCCCGATTTACTTAGCAGTCATTTTGTTGATCGGTCGAGTCCTTTCTCAGTGCAGCCCGTGGCGTTCCTCCCACTCGCTCCGCATAGTGCAAAGTCAATGGGGTCACTTTGATGAACATTGTTATTCATTACATTTACATTACATTTAGTCATTTAGCTGACGCTTTTATCCAAAGCGACTTACAAGTTCTGTACGACAAGTCATCAGCTGATTTGAATTGTGCCCGTCCTGCTGACTTGTCGTACAGAACTTGTAAGTCGCTTTGGATAAAAGCGTCAGCTAAATGACAAAATGTAAATGTAAATCAATATCCTCGTGGATAAGTGGCGTAGTGGTTAACACTGTCGCCTCACAGCAACAAGGTCCTGGGTTCAGTGGTTAACACTGTCGCCTCACAGCAACAAGGTCCTGGGTTCAGTGGTTAACACTGTCGCCTCACAGCAACAAGGTCCTGGGTTCAGTGGTTAACACTGTCGCCTCACAGCAACAAGGTCCTGGGTTCAGTGGTTAACACTGTCACCTCACAGCAACAAGGTCCTGGGTTCAGTGGTTAACACTGTCGCCTCACAGCAACAAGGTCCTGGGTTCAGTGGTTAACACTGTCACCTCACAGCAACAAGGTCCTGGGTTCAGTGGTTAACACTGTCGCCTCACAGCAACAAGGTCCTGGGTTCAGTGGTTAACACTGTCGCCTCACAGCAACAAGGTCCTGGGTTCCATTCCCGCTTGGGGACCAGGTTGCCGGGTCGCCAGGTACCCAGGTGGGGTATCTCCCGGGCCTCTCTGTGTGGAGTTTGCATGTTCTCCCCGTGTGCTCGCAAGGGTTTCCCCTCCAGAAAAAGAGATAAACCCAACGGAAAAACATGCAGAACACAGATCGCTGTCGCGTCCCTGACAGGAGAGGACAGGAGCACTTGTCTGCTCCCAGCTGCCCTTGGGGGGGGGGGGGGGGGGGGGGGAGGACGACAGGATGGAAAAAGTGCAGAGGACATTTAAAAGGCGACCCAAAACAAAATGCATGTGTGTGGGTCCTATGTGTCGCCCATCTCGCATGCGTGTGTGTATGCTGCATGACGATGTAACAATGTGCTACAAATAAAGACTTATTTCTCATGTTAAAAGAAATAGGCCTAGGGTTCCAAAAATCGGAACTATCCCTTTAAGCTGGAGGGCCAACGCTTCTCAGAGGATAACATCGGGACGATCACACCCCCCTGGCCCGTCACCAGCATCGGGCCGCGCTAGTCTAAACTGTTGTGGCGAACGTTACATACTGTACATACCACCTTTCTCTGTTTCTCATCGGTTGCGTTTCCAGGAATTAGGATCTCCATCGCATTCCTAACTCGCACAGACATATCGCCTGCTTCAGAGGTATGATGCATAGGTGCGAAAACAAGCGATATGATGAATTGAAAATGGGGGACCCTGATGTAAACAAGACGAAAGTCTTTCTCTGGTCTGCATCCCCTTAACAATTGTGTGTATTGAGCTGTACTGTATTGTACCCATTCTGCAATCTGTTAATAACATTTTCAATCAATTCAATCAATCAATTCAATGATGATGACTAGACCAAATGCATTACATTACAACAATGATCGTTTGTCTTTTTTTAACCCGTTCACTACCACACTACAGAAGGTTAACCATTTCACTACCGGTTAACCTTCTGTATTGTCGCTGTGAAAGGGTTAACCCTTTTGGTAGTGAAAGGGTTAAAGTGTGGCCTGTCGTTGGCAGCGAGCCAGAGGTAATTACAGCAGACCCGTGTTTTAAAAAGAAAAGAAAAAAGAAGAAGAAAGATATTATTCATCTGCACATTGGCACGCGACCCAGTTTAAACCGCGGACTGGGAGCCGAAATGGGTCGGGTGCCGCATAATATTTGGGTCTCGTGCCGCCCTCCTACAACATCTGCAGTCGGACTCATTCCCTCTCTCTGACTCTCTCCCGCTCCGTCTCAATCCCTGAGGAACAAAGCAGATATACTTAGCCGTATAAATAATACGAGAGAAGAAAAAAATGAATTAACTCGACTTCACTGACAAGACAAACACCCACCCAGTATTAGTGGGTTCATCTGTTGTTCTGCTGGTTTGGTCTCCGTCAGTCCAGTAGTTAGTTTTCATGCTGAATGAGTCTTTAAACTGAAAAATTATATATATATATATATATATATATATACACACACGACATCTCCGGTAAGCACTCGATTTAAAGAGGTCCTTCTGTGACACATTTCTTTTACAGATTCTGTAGATAAAATCAACAAGGGATAAAAATCCATGACTTTGTTAGTTGACTAATGATTTCTTGCAGTGGAGCAACACTGCCGCCCTGCAGGAATAGACTGGCCGGTACAACTCAACAACACACAACACAGTGTCTGCTACATGTAGCCTGGTCTGGCTTATATTAATAGAACTGACCGGGCCTGGTCCAATACACACAGCTCTCTGTGGCCCTGTCCAGCTGGGAGCTGAGCTGCTGCTGCAGTGTGTGTGTGTGCATGAGAGAGAGAGGGTGTATGTGTGTGTGAGAGAGAGGGTGTATGTGTGTGTGAGAGAGAGAGAGGGTGTATGTGTGGGGGTTGTGTGTTGTCAACCAGGTAAACGATTCTGTGCGGCAGAGATGCATGCATGTGTGTCATACTGCAGTGTGTGTGTGTGCGCTCACCAACGTGTCTGCCATGCTGCAGTGTGTGTGTGTGTGTGTGCTCACCAACGTGTCTGCCATGCTGCAGTGTGTGTGTGTGTGTGTGCTCACCAACGTGTCTGCCATGCTGCAGTGTGTGTGTGTGTGCTCACCAACGTGTCTGCCATGCTGCAGTGTGTGTGTGTGTGTGTATCTGAGCATCAATGCTGCAGACAATGCGTAGCATAATACTACTGCATACGAGCACATGTTCTGCAGCCTGTGTGTGCGTGTGTGTGTGTGTGTGTGCGTGTGTGTGTGTGCGTGCAGACAGTGTGCGCTGCTGGTGCGTACTGGACCGTATCCTGCAGACACACAGTAATGCTGCACAGAGTGTGTGTCAGTCAGTGTGTCTGAGAGAGGCGGGATGGACTAGAGAGGTAAAGGAGGCCGTCCCCAGCAGCCAGAAATGTTGCTGGTTCGATCCCCTGGGCACGGAAAGGAGCGTGTATCCCAGGGGGGTGCGAGTATTACATCTACGGTGCCCACCTAAGTGCCGTTGAGCAAGACACTGAACCCACCCCCCAACCCGCTCCCGGAGCACTGACCTCTCTGATGGAATGCACGTGTGTGTGTGTGTGTGCGCGTGTGGGGGGGGGGGACTGCGTGTACATGTCACTAGACGACGTACATGACACTTTTCAAACAAAGCAATCCGACGACGTGAGAATAAGCTTGAAGACACGACGTACATATCTGTAATGTGACACCGTAGTTCTGCGTGCAAACACACACACCGTCTATATTCTCTTATATAATGCACATACATGGACACACAAGCAGGCGTAAATAATACTATACAGAAATACTGCATGGAAACAGATTTGGGGCATGATGATTAGGATAGCCTCCAGTAGCCTCCTTGCCCCCCCCCCCCCCCCCTGCCTTTAGGCACCCGTGTCTGTGTGTGCATTTGAGAACATTCAAATGTGCACGTACACACGTGCACTCCTACCACACGTGAGAGAGATAGCGTTAGGAAGGCTCTTCTCTCCGTCCCGCCGCCCCCCAGAGAGAGAAGACAGCGTGTGTATCTATCTGACCACGAAATCAAACACACTGACAAGGCGATTATTAAAATACAACACTGATTGCGTCAATCAGTTCCCACGCCTGCATGGTCGTGATGAAATAATCCAATTTATTATTAGGGGGGGGGGCGCCGGGGTCTATTGTTATATAAAACGGCAGCAACGTATAGAACCTGACTCTGACACCTGCAGTACTACTATGCTGAATGATCCTCCCCCTCCCCCGTTACACCAGCCTGTGTATTACTGCGGAGAGGAGGGAGAGAGCAGTGTGAGAGACACACACACACACTACAAGAGAAAAGAGAGACTCATTTGTCTGGGACAATAAATATATATATATATATTTTTTTTTATGGTTTCGTCACCCACACACACCCTGAATGAGAGATGTAATGACTTGCCCAGCACCCCAAGCTGTACTCTAGTACTCTAGTTATGTGTGTGTGTGTGGGGGGGGGGGGGGGGGGGGGGGGGCACCAGCAATATGCCTGTGAACCATTTTAATTCTAAAACAATAGTGTATTTATTCCTGAACGGCGGCCATTACACATGACTCATGGGAAGCTAGAATGTGCCCTCAAGCTGAAAGGATCAAAACGGGGACAAATGGAACAGAAGGAGTCTGTTCATTAAAACTTTGTTGCTGTTGTTATTTTTTTTTGGGGGGGGGGGGTTGTTTCCTCAGAATTCTATTGCAATGCCATCTTTAGAATGTTCAGATCTCAAAATTATAATATCACATGCCAGACTGTGTACATGAAAGGGTTAAGAGACACACGCCATGCATAAATATTCAGATGCCAACCCATCAACTCATTATGTCTTTTTTCTGTATCATTATAATTTTCATTTAAACCGATGTCATGAGGTGAAAGACAATGCATTTGGCAATGGCAATGTTGGCAAACAATTATAACCCACCGTTATTGTTTTAATTTGACCACATTGTGTTCCTCCTCGACCCCCCCCCCCCCTCCGTTCCAGTCCCGCTATAATCTCATTCCCAAATTGAAGACGTGTGTATGAGTACACGCCCGTCACGTGCACGCGATCACCATTCAGCGAAAGAACTGACATTTCACCCAGTGCGTTAATACCAATGGAATTTATTACAATTGACTCAGCTCCAAGGCACGTTACAAGTTTTTTTTCTGTCACTACAGAAATGTAAAAACAAACAGGCTTTACGTTTCATGTTGTTGTACAACGTTTTTTCGCTCTACATATTTTTAAGCATCCGTGCATCGTCAAAGGAAAACAAAAACACAAAAGTGTGCGTGTGTGTGTGTGGGGGGGGGGGATGAATACGAAATAATTTTCAAATCACAGAAAAGAGATTTCACTGTAAAAAGACAACAAAAGAAAACATTGTAATTAAAAAAAAATAAAGTCTCCAAAATGTTTTAAAATAAATGATTCAGCAAATCCAATCCAATAGTTTTGAGTGATTTCTTTAAGGAGGGGGAGGGAAAAACAACTGTATTGAAATGTTTTCCATTAAGTAGTTTCATTTTACAGACATATATTGACTGGGAGTTTTTTCAACTGGCCTGATAATGAATTAGAGAAGTGCATTAGTGAGTTTGAGGAGAGAGAGAGAGAGAGTGAGAGAGTGAGCAGAGCAGTAATTACTTAATAGTAAGTGCTCTCTCTCTCCCCCCTTCTCTCCCCCTCGTCCTCCATGCCTGTCTGCCTGACTCCCGAAACACAACACTTACACCACCCTTCACAACACCACCACCACCCTCCGCACCACAAGGTGACACATCACACCCCACGTCACCCCTCTCCTTTGTCTCGACGACAACAACAAAGACAGAATTAGGACCAGTCTCTTCTCGTTTTTGTATACATCGACTCTTTTTTGTCTTCTGAAATATCCACATGTATAATATTTATATATTTCCCGACTAAAATCCACCCTCTCTTGTCCTCCTTATCTTCGAGGAGGGAAGAAGAAAGAGTTAAACTTCGAATCATCAAAAACAAAGTCACATCCGTGATGATAATAATAATAATCAGCATCATCATCATCATCACGGGTCTCTCTCTTTTTTTACCTTCACGTCTCCGGCTAATATTGTCGCTATCTCACCTTGCATGAACGCCCAAGGCACGTTCGACCCCACCAGGGGGCATTTCTCCCCACTGGGGCAGTACACCTCGCCGGTGGCCCCCTGCGCCTTGATGCTCTCCCGGGAGCAAGGGAAGCAGAATTTGTGGTTGGGCACGGAGGGGCACTGGACGAAGTGTGTATCCTCCAAACGTTCGTGGCAGATAGTGCAGCACAGGGGCCCGCTGTTGGCCATGGGCGAGTCCGGGATGTTGTTGTTGTTGTTGTTCTGCGCGTTGTTGTGGACCTCCATGCTGGAGGAGTGCGCGCTGCCGGACTGAGAGGACGAGGAGATGCCCGGGTCCCCGTTGCGGGAGGGGGCCAGGCGCCTCTGCTGGCCCCCGCCGGACACGGAGGCGGGCAGGGGGGACACGGGGCTGCTGCTGTTGTGTCTGGACGAGGACGTGGTGGAGTGCACCGAGTCCCTGTCCTTCGGAGAGTGCCCGGCGTTCCCCCCCAGCGTGTCGGCCACGGACATGAGCGCCGCCATCGGGGACTGGCCGTTCTGCGGGGGAGGAGGGGGCGCGGACGACTCCGGGGGGGTGGCGCGGCTCGACGAGGAGGAGTGCCCCCCTCCTCCCAGGGGCGGTGGCGGGGGACCGCCGCCGAAAGAGCCGCTGGCGGCCATGGTGAGCTTGAGAGCCTCGCTCTGGCCGGCCATCCACTGCTGCCGCTGCTGCTCCTCGGTCAGCTTCAGCCCCCCGCCTCCCCCCTCCGCAGAGTCGGGCTCCGGGGAGGCTTTCCTCTTGCGCCCCCCGCCGCTCCTGCCGGAGTTACTGCTCCCCCCGCCGCCGGGGGCCATGGCGCGGCCGCCTGGCATCACCACCAGGGTGGTGGGCAGCAGCGGGCAGCTGGTGTCGACGTACGCCTGCGGCAGCATCTCCCCTCCCAGGCTCTCCTTGAAGAAACGCAGGGACTCCGGCAGTAAGTCGCCCAGCAGCCGCCAGTCCCCGGAGCCGTGCTTCTTCTCGTACTCCAGATACTTGAACCCCGAGGAGAGCCCCCGGCCGAAGTCCTTCATGCAGTCCTGGTACATCTGCTTGGCCACCCCCGACGCGCTGGCGAACACGTTGCCGGAGCCGCTCGGGTACTCGATGAAGATCTTCAGCTCGTAGTCCATGCCCGGCTTGGAGACGGCGTCGAAGGCGAACACCCGGCCCACCAGGCCGTGGTCCTTCTTGAAGCGCACGTCGAACGGGCTGCAGCTGGACAGCGTGACCAGGGTCTCGCGCACCGTCTTGGGCTTGCTGCCCCACTCGTCCGACCGGTTCCTCAGACACTCGCTCAGCTCCGCCAGAGACTCCGAGTTCCTCTGCTTCTCCTTCGCCAGCTCGCGGTCCTGGTCCGTGCTGGACACCGAGCCTGGCCTCTTGTTCCCCCCGCCGCCGCCCGGCTCGGAGAGGGGGGGACCCCCCTGCTGCTGCTGCCCCACCATGGAGCTCTGTGTCCCCGGGGCGCCACGACCCGCCACCGCCATGCCGCCGTGCGTGGCCGCCGACACGGGCCCGTTGTTCAGCATGGTCTGCGGGAGCAGGTTAGGGGGCACGTGGTTCAGCTGACCCGGCACCGCCACCAAGCCGTGGTTCCCCCGCGGGGTGCGAGAGTTCGGGCTCTGTCTGTTGAGCTCCGGCGGCCCGTCGTCCGACTTGGAGAAGCCGTTGTTTGGACCACCGAGCCCGTTGGGCATGAGCCTGGCACCACCACCACCACTGCTAAGGGAGGAATAGTCAAAGCGGGCTCTGTTGTTGTTGTCCGAACTTAACGAGTAGCGGTCCAAACCGGCTTGTTGCTGCTGCTGTGATTTACTCGGCAGTACATCCGCGTGGTTGAGCGCGTCCTTCGAGGACACCATGCCCTGCTGCGCCTGGCTCTTGGAGGTGATGGGCGCCTGCTGCTGCTGCTGCTGGTGGGGGGGTGGTCCCGGGGACCTGCCCTCCTGCTGCTGCTGCTGGAAGCCGTGCGCCCGCTTCAGGTGGCGCGCCGTCTCGATCACGAACTCCACGCGGTCGGCGCCCTCGTAGTTGACGCAGCCGCGGCACACGGCCTCGCTGAAGTCCCAGATCATGGCCCACGGCATGCGGGGCAGGTCGCACAGGTAGCACGACTGCCGCCGCGAGGACGGGGAGGGCTGCAGCGCCTGGTGGTGGCTGGAAGACATGCTGGAGGATAAGAATAATAATAACGACGTCCTCTCCTCCTCCTCCTCCGCCGTGCAATCCTGGTTTTCGTTGGATCAACCCAGCGTTGGTTTTTTGTTGGGTGGAAGAATAAAACCAAAAAACAGATCGCTCCCTCTTCTCCCTCTCCTCGGGTATTCCTTCTCCTCCTCGATCTGCAGAATATTATTCCCCGGCTTCTTCTTCTTCTTCTCACTCACACAGTGCGCGTCTGTTCCGATCTCTCGTTCTGGAAAGCGGCTCTCCGCCTCCCGTGCAGAGAGAGAGGGGGGGGGTGGGGGGGGATCCTATATTATTATTGCCTTTTCTTTTTTCATGCGCGCCTCTCACATCCTGAGTTTGGTTGGATTGTGGTTTAGGAATTTGGATTGTGTTCCCTCTCTCCACGTCTCGCTCACTCACTCCTCATGTCTCTCTCTCTCCCTCTCTCTCTCTCTCTCCCTCCCTCCCTCCCTCCCTCTCTCTCTCTCTCTCTCTCTCTCTCTCTCTCTCTCTCTCTCCCTCCCCACTTGGAATGCCACCTGGCCCGGGCAGTGACGTCAGCACCACGTTCCACAGTTCTCTCTCTCTCTCTCTCTCCCGTCTCTTTGAAACAGAATGACATGCCACTTGTTGCCCCCCCCCCTCTCTCTCCCTCTCGCTCTCTCCAAACCAAACGCACACACGTAACCACTCCCACTCCCTCTCCCTCCCTCCCTCTCTCTCTCTTTCTCTCCATCCCCCTCCTTCCCTCCTCAATCTTCTGAATGGAGAGAGAGAGAGAGAGAGAGAGCAGAAAAACAAGGCGCAAGCCAAGACACGACGCTGCAGATTAAATGACAGAATAGCCCTGTGTGTGTGTGTGTGTGTGTGTGCCTGTGTGTGTGTGCCTGTGTGTGTGACTTGTGTGTGTGTGTAGTGTGTGTGAGTGTGTGTGAGCGCGCGCGCCTCGTATTATTATTATACCATGTCATTTAGCACTAATTCCAACCGGCTCGCAGCACACACACGCAGATGATCTCTCATATTTCTTCCTTTTTTTTTTGCTAGCGTCAGCACTATTCACGGTAAATTAAACACACCGCATTCGTGTTAAACTCCTAATTTTACACATGAGGCCCACTTGGTATCCCTCCCAAATCACATTGGAATAAAGCCTCTCATGGGATCCGTCCACTAGTTATTAGGGGGGGGGGCTCTACTTTAGAGCGGAACGGGAGATGTGTGTGTGTGTCTGTGTGTGTGTCTGTGTGTGTTTTTGTGTCCAAAACAACTGGATTCCAGAGGACGGGGGGCGGAATCCTCTCTACTACATAAAAATATGTGTCGTGTTGTGTTTCTCTATATGATTCATGACCGCGGCGGCGTCATGTGGCAGTAAAACATCCCAGTCGGCCACATGGTGTGGGTTTGGACTTTAAAAGAAAAAAAATAATAAACATCTTACATCTTTCCCCTCATTAAAAAATAAAGAATAAATAAGTATGGCAATAAAACAAGTCGTTCTATTTCCATCGCTGAGGCTCTCGGCGGGCTCTCTGCGGTTCCCAGCCTATCCCTGTGTGCGCGCTGTGTGTGTGTGTGTGTGTGAGTCACCAGTCAGGGTTCCCCAATTGAATGTGGCCATGGCCGACCTACAGTACACACACAATGTACTTGTTTACCTCTATAATCACACACATATATACACACACACATGCACACACACACACACGCACACGAGAGGGAATGCCTTCCCTCTGCCACCCCTCCCCCTCCTCTCTTCTGCCTTTCCCTCTCTCTCTCGCTCTCATTCCTCTGCTCCCTCTCTCTTTCTTCCCCCTTTTTATTTTTTTCCGCAATATTTTCATCCCATTTCTGCTTGTTTACCACAAGAGCACAAAACAGTGGGGGGGTGGGAGAGTGAGGGGGGGGGGGGTTGACATACAAAAGGCTGTGAGCAGGATTCACAGCCACGATGTCACGAATACACATTTGACCCCCCCCCCCCACACACACACACACTCCCTTTCAGTTTAACGACCTCCCACACAAACACACAACAACAGTTACCCCCCCCCTCTCTCTCTCTCTCTCTCTCTCACACACACAACTGCAACAGATAAACAGAATGGGGGTGAGCGGAGAGAGAGAGAGCGCGAGAAGGAAAGAGAAGGTGTGTGTACTGATCAAATGATAAGAGAGGGAGAGTGTAGTGTGTCACATGCTTCTATAATACAACAGAGAGCAGCAGTAATGACCCTTTAGTAGGTTAAAAAACCTTGCCACAGACCGAGAGGGGTTTGGAAGAGAGAGGTCTGTGTGTGTGTGTGTGTGTGTGTGTGTGTGTGTGTGTGTGTGTGTGTGTGTGTGTGTGTGTGTGCGTGCATGTGATTGAGAGGGTGCAAGAGACATTTCCAGACATGTGAAAAACACAGTGAGGGGAGGAAGGGAGGGAGGGAGGGAGGGGGGGGGGGAGAGAGAGAGGTTTTACTGCAGTCTCTGCTCCCTACATACCACTGGCACGGAGTAGCAGCCTCTGGGGTTTTCCAGACTACATGGACACACAACCAAGTAGGGCCCTGTTCCACTCTGTCGACTGGCTACAGCTTACCGGCTTGGCCCTGTTCCACTCTGTCGACTGGCTACAAGCTTACCGGCTTGGCCGTGTTCCACGCTGACCGGCTACAGCTTACCGTTTGGCAGGCTGACTGTTTGGTTGGGTGATCACTGACCAGCTGGCTGGCTGGCTGGCTGGCCAACAAACCGAACTAGCTGGATGGATGGAGGGGGTAGATGGATGGACGAACGAACAAGGGACTGGCTAGCTAAGTGCTTGGCCCGACTGGCTTGTTCGGCGACTGGCTGGTTGGCTGGCTAGATGAATGACTGGCTGGCTGGCTGGCTGGATAGTTGTCTGTCTGCCTGTCTGTCTGTCTGTCTCTCTGTCTGTCTGTCTGTCTGTCTGTCTGTCTGTCTGCCTGTCTGTCTGTCTGAACTCCGCCTGGCTAGTAGATTGATGTTTGGGGAACAGCCCACAGGGAGGTGAATAACCACAACAGCTGAGCCTACTGTAGGCCGTTGTCACCGTCTGAGTGAGGGGAGAATGCAGCTGAAACTACAGTAGCCTTGTGTCTGCTCTGCCTTTGTGAGTGAGCGAGCGAGCGAGCGAGCGAGTGGGCGGGTGTGTGCGGATGTGTATTAGGCACATGAAAGACAGCCGCTACACTGACGAGAGACGAGGGGAAAAGAGAACTCGACTGGAAACACGAGAGGGGGTTGAAAAAAAAAACATTACATTTGAGGTTCTTGAATAAATATTTAGGCAATTCATGTGTAGAAAACAAATGGGTGCTAATGACGGCATGAGCAACAGCAGCGCCGGCTCTTATGGGTAGTGATTTATATGCTTTTCGTGACCCAATTAGCATTTAATGGAGCTTTCCCTGTTTGCCTGCCTTTCCGAGTTGCTCAGGCAATATTTTTAATAACGATGCTTGGTGTCACTATCAATATAATATTGGCACACAAAATAACGCAATATATTGCTGTATAAATTTTTTCCCCCTACTAACCCCCATTAACACTATGGCCGCCAAGGACGCCTTACCTCGTCATTCCCCGCCATGCCAATTCTGCCAATGACGCCGTAACACGTCATTGAGATCAATATTTCAAAAATCTGTGATCGCAATCATATTTCTCCTGCGGAGACTTGAGATCTACTGTTGATCCCCTCTCAACTCTCCAACGGTTCAAGAGCGCCATCTGGTGGCCAATCGGCGGATCGCCCAAACCGGAAACGGAAACTGGTGCTCATCCAAAATCGGTCCGACCACTCGCTATAGGTCCCGGGACTCGAGCTCGACACAATGGATAGCGATCCTTTACCAATAACTCGATAAACAACATGATTTGGACGTATATACTATTATACAACCTGGAGATGGATCGCATATTTCAACATCCCATAATAGGAATATTTTTGCTCCACACTCATCGCCCAACGGCCAGAGGAGACTGGGGTAAGATTCAGCGTTTTTTTTACCGTGTTCGATACAAACTGCTCTAATGATCATATCACCCACACTAGATGAATCATCTAACGTTGGCCACGGAATTATAAACGACCCCCCCCCCATCCGGTCAACATCAGATGATAAGTAGTAACTTCTAGAAGCACGTCCATTTGAATTTTTTTATCTGGCGCCGATCACTATCAAACTGTATTTGATCATCAATATAATGCATTTAGGGCTATAAATCACGTTCTGGAGAATGCTGCAGAAAACGATAAAAACATATTTATACTTTAGACCGTATTTTAGTATGAATATGTGAATGAAAAAGTATAACGTTGCTACATCCTGAACGATAGATACTTGATGTTGAATGGGCCCCAGTAATGTCAATTTAGCAATACAATTTAAAAAGTTATAGCCCTGCAAAGAAGGGGAACTTCTCCATAGACAAATAGAGCTGGCAGAGGATGGTATAATGATGTACATAAGCCTGGCAAAGAAAGTGTTAAGCACCCCTAACTACCCCCATTAACCACCCCTAACTACCCCCACTAACCACCCCTAACTATGCCCACTAACCACCCCTACTAACCATTACTAACTACCCCCACTAACCACACCTAACCACCCCTACTAACCACTACTAACTACCCCCACTAACCACACCTAACTACCCCTACTAACCACACCTAACTACCCCTACTAACTACCCCCGATAACCATCCTTAACTACCCTACTAACCACACCTAACCACTCCTACTAACCACACCTAACTACCCCTACTAACCACACCTAACTACCCCTACTAAACACACCTAACTACCCCTACTAAACACACCTAACTACCCCCACTAACCATCCTTAACTACCCTACTAACCACACCTAACTACCCCTACTAAACACACCTAACTACCCCCACTAACCATCCTTAACTACCCTACTAACCACACCTAACTACCCCTACTAACCACACCTAACTAACCCTACTAACCACACCTAACTACCCCTACTAACCATACCTAACTACCCCCACTAACCATCCTTAACTACCCTACTAACCACACCTAACTACCCCCCACTAACCACCCCTACTAACCATACCTACTAACCACTCCAACCACTCCTACTAACCATCCTTAACTACCCCCACTAACTACCCCCACTAACCACCCCTCTTTTAAATGTCCCCATGAAACCATCCCGTTCTCCAAAGAGAAAAAAAACAACACTTTTAGAAGGTCATCTTTCATTAAAAAACAAAACAACGGTTGTTATTATCAAGCATCAAAGTTTAACCTTCAGAGTTAATAGCCTTCTGCTGGCGCTGGTGCTGTTCCCACTTCAAGATGCACCAAGGCGCTCCGTGCAGCTCGACCCCCCCCCACCACCCCCCACCTCGGGGACGAGACAAATAGCGCCTGGGACGGTAAGAAACAGAAAGTAGGGACAGTCGAGGGAAGGTAGATGAGGTTGAATTAAACACACGACCACAGGGTGTTTCACTGGGGGGGGGGGGGGGGGGTCAGGGGGCACAGGGACAAGATGCACCTTGGGAGGGTGTCAGCGTGAACCCAGCTCTGTATCCATTAAAGAAGCACTTCTCCTTTGTCTCTCTTGTAAAGAACACATTAGCCCACAACACAGTGCCTCCTCTGTTCAGGTCTGTGGGCCATATGGATCCCATTAGGACATACAGTACATGAATAGGAGCGCAGGCCCATATAGGCTGACCGCAGATCAGCGCGTCCGCCCTGCGGATCGGGGGGGCCTCCGCCTTCAGCGTGTGCTCGTCTTCCATGCGGGGGGGGGGGGGGGGGGCTCCGCGGTCGGGAAAGTGTCCCGACCGCCTGGAAAGATTTAAAAGAAAGACAATGGAGGACGCGGATACTCGTCTGCGTCTTATTTTCCGCCTCCGAGCGACGTAAATAAAATAATAACGCGCGGGGTGGTTCGCCCGTGACCGCTCCGTGTTTAACGAGCCGTAGGAACTCTGGGGAGTCCTTTGATGTCGTCTCTGCACCGTCGTCGAGAACCGCCTTAACCCTTTCACTACCACACTACAGACGGTTAACCTTTCACTACCACACTACAGATG
>NW_028170687.1:0-1000 GCF_963971535.1 Notolepis coatsorum | reverse complement strand
GAGAGGGGAGAGAGATAGAGAAGATAGGGAGGTGAGAGAGTGATAGAGACAGAGATAAGAGAGAGGGGGAGATGGGATAGAGATAGATAGTGAAAGAGAGAAGAGAGGGATGTGAGATAGATAGAAAGATGGATGTGTGTGTGTGTGTGAGAGAGAGAGAGAGAGAGAGAGAGAGAGAGAGAGAGAGAGAGAGAGAGAGAGAGAGAGAGAGAGAGAGAGAGAGAGAGAGAGAGAGAGAGAGAGAGAGAGAGAGTGAGAGAGAGAGAGAGAGATAGAGACAGAGAGAGAGAGAGAGATAGGAACTAGGAACTAGGAAGATACCCACTAATCATCAAAATTCAAGAAAGAGCATTCAAATTCCACAACCACCTAAAAGAAAGCGACCCAGACACACTCCACAACATAGCCCTCACCCACAGAGAGACCCTCGATAGATGCCCACTCAGCCAGATGGTTCTGGGACTCTGCTCACAAACACAAGCAGAGCCACCAGACAGAAACCACACTGGACTAAATCAAATTATAAGAAAACAAAAAGAAAACTATCTGACACATTGGAAAGAAACAACCCAAAACCAGAGCAAATTGAAATGCTATTTGGCCCTAAACAGAGAGTACACAGTGGCAGAATACCTGAGCACTGTGACTGACCCAAAACTAAGAAGATCCTTGACTAGGTACAGACTCAGCGAGCACAGCCTAGCCATTGAGAAAGGCCGCCATAGGCAGACCTGGCTCCCAAGAGAAGACAGACTGTGCACCCACTGCACACAAGATGAGGTGGAAACCGAGCTCCACTTCTTAACAACCTGCCCACTATACCAAGACATCAGAGACATATACTTCCCACAAATTGCAAACACCCAAAGAGACTTTGAAAACATGGACAATAACTCAAAACTCCCATACCTACTGGGAGAAATACAATAATGTGCAAGCACAGCAGCAAGATTTGTGAGCTGCTGTGACAAGAAAAGGACATCCAGCGGAATCCAACCAC